>NC_066396.1:31995521-32090521 GCF_013377495.2 Cygnus atratus | reverse complement strand
TCCTGTTTTTACATTTACATTTACTTGCCTGACGAAATGTATTAATTTAATACAGTTCATTGAGTGGATTATATGCACATTAAAAATATTAAAAACAACAACAACAAAAAAAAAAACAACGCACCGCAGTAAAAGAATTATAAATATCTCACACTGTATTTAAAATATAATGGACTGAGACAGGGCTTCCTCACTACTACTTGAGCTATTCCACTTAATTTTATGTTACATCTTCGGCTAGATTTTCTTCAATTCAAGCCAACTGTAATCACTTTCTGTTCAGAAAGCTTTGTACTGAAAGATGCAAAATATTTAAGAAGATTTATGCCATGTCATGTCATGTCATGTCCATGTCACATCATGTCATGTCATGTTTTTCGTGTTCATTGAGGACTGATCCAGCAGGCATTTAGGATAACAATGTGTATTTCTAGCTTCTTGTAACTAGTATTCACAAAGGATTCTTTATTTTGCTAAACTAGGATTTGCTAAACTAGGATTCTGTATTCCTCATGTATCATCTGTGATTTCATTGGTAATGCTGTGTATGCAAAGGAAAAGACGTTTAAATTCCCATTGTACAAGCCAGTCCAGCAACAGGTTTCTTTAGCACAGGCAAGAAGGCAAAGTCGGAGTACAAAATCAAAGTTTAAATTATACATCTTCTCAATATATAAATGACACGTCTTCCTTATATTTGAAAAACAACAGCTTTTCAGCACGTAGGATATTTTTTGTAGGTGGGCTTGTTTTATAAAAGGAAAAGCCAACATGATCTTGGAACTTTTAAAAGCATTTTATCATTTTGATTGATATATTTACTCAATTTTCACATGAAAAAAATGAATCTGTAATGCTGTTCTTCTGTTACTGATAAAATGGTATCGTGCCACTGTAAAAATCCAGCAACTCTTTACTGAAGTTACAGCACTTTAAATGCTATAAAATGCTATTAGGCATTATGGATATATTTTGAAAACCCATAAGAAACCAACATGATAATTATTGAATCCACAACGTGTTCATCCAAACATTATTTGTAAAAATAGGTTTTGTCTGCAACAGTAGAAATTCTGTGTTTAGATGACAGTAGATTAGGATGGAAACACACTGTGGATTTCTAAATGTTTCTGGAGACACAGCTGTGTACTGGAACCAGTAAAACAACAGCAGTAAAGATGAGATTCCACAGATCAAGTTCAAATAATTGGTGATTTCTAGAATCTTTCAACAAAATCAAATAAGTAGCCCAAACACTAGTATGACATGCCGAAGAGAAAAAATGTTCATATCAAAGGTTATAGAGTCATGAGTACAATGAGCTGTCTTGCTTAATTGATTCACAGAAACACTTACATGCATGGCTGCTTTTAATAGCTGCTTAAGCACTAAATAGCAGCTGCTTAAAATGATACCCAGCCACAGAAATGGATTGCAACAATATCCACTGTTCATATGTGGATGAAATAATGTCTGTCATAAGAATGTACCCCTAAGAGTTGTGTAAATGACACCTTTCTGTTAGGGATTTAAAATGAGGAAATACCAACAAACAGTTAGCAATGCAAATTTATTTTTTAATTTATTATTATACTATTTTGGAAGATATTGATGACGCACTGCAGTCCCAAAGAGAGGGGTTTTACACCAGTAATGGCATTGTTTCTCCCTGCAGTATACCTTTTATTTATATCTCTGAATGTTTTTTTAGATCTTGTTTGTTTGGTTGGTTGGTTGGTTTGTTGTTTTTTTCTTGCATAACCTTGGCACCTTAGACATCTTAGTCAGGAGGACGCTGAAATGTGCAGTCCACAATGACTGAAGAAGCTTAGTATATTTATGTATTGGTGCCCACCAGTGAGCTTGACAGTACGTTTTTCACTCATCTTTTCATTTCAAAAATAACATCTTTTCATTTGGAAAAGACTGCAGAAGAGAGAAAAGCACTGTGAAGTTTATTTTTACCTTTGTAGCCTAACTTATTACTGTGAAAAGTAGATAACCTGCTTATAAATATGTATGAAAATTCATGAATGTTTTATATGGTTTCCATACTTCAAAAAGCATTGAAGAGAATCATAGATACTCACTGCTTGCAGGTACTTGCCATGTGTTAGCAGTGATGAGAGGTTTCCCACAACTTTGGGAACAATGTAAGTTTTACACACTGAAGATAACATCCACCATTTGCTTGGTTACATGATTGTTTGACTGCTTCTTTATGGAGAAGTTTGTCCCTGATATCTAACATACTCACTTCCACTAGGGGCATTTCTGGATACTCTCAGAGAACATAAGTTTCTGCTTTAAAGTGCCTCCTGATGAGGTAGTTTGTTGTACATGCTAAAATTATTTCCAGGTGAAATAAAGTCACTTCAGTGAGTACATTACTTTTACATTTATCCGTTTATTTTAGAGATCAGAGAAAATTTTTCACATTTGCAAGCAGGCATTACATATTTAAAACATTAAGTCAGATGAGCTTTTTTTTTTTCTTTTCTTTTTCCCGGAGGAATAAAAATATAAAACAAAACAAAGCAAAACAATGAAAACATTATTAAATACCATGTACTTCAGCCTCTCTGTTGATCTTTCTTGTCTCCTGAAATATAAACTGTGATTACCTGAACATTATCAAATGCCTTTATGAGTATTTGTGCCTGAAGTTATTTTTTTTTTTATCAAGGTGAACATGGCTTATACTTTTTGGAGCTACACACCAGTCCTTGTTACACTGTACATTCACAGCTGCCTTGTGTGAAGTCTACAGTTGATGGTGAGAGGAAAGAGAGAACTCTGTTCTTTCAGCCAATTAGTAAATTTAAGCTTGAAGTTTTTCTTTCTTTCTTTCTTTCTTTTTCTTTCTTTCTTTCTTTCTTTCTTTCTTTCTTTCTTTCTTTCTTTCTTTCTTTCTTTCTTTCTTTTTTCTTTTTCTTTCTTTTTCTTTTTCTTTCTTTCTTTCTTTTTCTTTTTCTTTCTTTTTCTTTCTTTCTTTCTTTCTCTTTCTTTTTTTCTTTCTTTTTTTCTTTCTTTCTTTTTCTTTTCTTTCTTTCTTTCTTTCTTTCTTTCTTTCTTTCTTTCTTTTTCTTTTTCTTTCTTTTTCTTTCTTTCTCTCTCTCTCTTTCTTTCTTTCTTTCTCACTTTCTCTTTCTTTCTTTCTTTAATTCTTTTTTCTCTTTCTTCCTTTTCTTTTTTTCTTTTCTTTTCCTTTTCTTTTCCTTTTCTTTCCTGTTAATATTCCTACCAAATATTCCTGGAAAAGAAAAAAAAAAAACACAAAGCAAAACCAAACAATCAAAACAACTAAATTTGCCTTTCTTTCTCATTATTTAATTTTAGAGATCTGTGAATAGTAACTCCAGAGATTCTTGTATTTTATTATTTTCTGTAATATCCCTATCTCCTATTTTCATATCTCTTTTTTTTTTAAATACATAATACTTATGGGAGAAATACATTAGGCATGACAATAAATTTAAAATCTTTAAAGATATTTATATTTCTCCTAAAACTTATATGTTTTGAAAATACAATATTCACTCTAATGTCGTATGAAGTGCAGTAATCTCATATCTATCTCCCTGCTGAAGATGTGTGGTTGGTTTAAAAAGTATATTCACGTCAGGTGTGCATTGTTATATGATCACCTTTACTTCAATGATTGTTGAAAGCTTAAAATAGAATTTTAGATATCCTATTGGGAATTTCATTAATGTACCTCAGCGCATGGTAAATCTTATTGACATCAATCATATTTTCCAAGATCAACTATGATCTTGAAGTTTTGGTTTTAGCACTCCACAAAATTATTGTTCCATTTTATTTATTTATTTATTTATTTATTTTTTGCAAGGTGTTAAGCCTTGCTTTATATTTATGAACTGAGAATTCAATAAGCACTTTCAAGTGCATAGCACTCACAGTAAAATACCTGTAATAAATAAATAAATAAACAAATAAATAAATGGGAGTGTTTTCCGTATTATTAGTGGGAGAATTAGGAAGAAATAAGGTGGTAGAAGAAAGTTCAGTAATATTGAACTAGCAGTGGTAAAAAATGTAACTATTTGCTCTTTTTATTTCACCTGGTCAGTTTCAATAATCCTTAATGGTTTGCTTGGCCTCAGATATTTCAGATAACATCTCTATACCTCATTTTCACATGGTGAGAAGGTTAGAATGACAGGAAAAATAAAGAAAACACTAAGGATATGCATAAATGAAGTCCTTCATTTTCTTCATTGATTGCAATTCTTTTCTTTGGCATCACATTTCTTGTAAAGATTTTTTTAAACTAAATTAGTTGTCTCCATGTTAGCATTACTAATGACTTATCTGTGAAGCTAGACAAGGGCTTTTTAGATATGTGAACAGAAAAAGGAGGACCAGAGAAAACATAGGTCCACTACTTGATGGGGATGGTCACCTCACAGACAAGGACATAGGCAAAGCAGAGACTTTTAATGCATTTTTTGCCTCTGTCTTCAACGTCGATGATGTGCTTTGGGACCCCAGGTGCCCTGAGCTGGAGGGCCATGACGGTGGGAATGATAAACTCCCAGCCAACGCTGAATGTGTGTGGGATTTGCTGCTCCACATTCATACAAGTCCATGGATCCAGGTGGGATTCATCCCAGGGTGCTCAGAAAGCCAGCTGACATCATCGCAGGACTTCTCTCAATTATTTTTCAATGGTCTCAGGAATCTGGAGAGGTCCCAGTAGACTGGCAGCTGGCAAATGTTGTGCCAATTTTCAAGAAGGGCAAGAAAGAAGACCCTAGCAATTACAGGCCTGTCAGTCTCCCATCAGTGCTTGGTAAGATTATGGAGAAGATTATCCTGGGAGTTATTGAAGTGCACCTGGGGGACAATGCACTCATAGGTCACAGCCAACATGGGTTCCCAAGGGGTAGGTCCTGTTTAATAAATTTAATTTCCTGTTATGATAAGATCACTCATCTAGTCTATCAAGGGAAGCCAGTTGATGTAAACTTTTTGGATTTCATTAAAGCTTTTGATACAGTTTCTCATAGGATCCTAATGGACAAAATGTCCAGTATAAAGCTAGATAAAAACATCACATGATGGGTGAACAATGGGCTGATGGGTAGAGCTCAAAGGGTTATGGTAAATGGGGTTGTATCAGGCTGGTGGTCAGTCACCAGTGAGGCCTCCTGTGGTGGTTTTACTATGGTGGGCGACCGAGCTCCACCACAACCGCTCTCTCATTCCCCTTTCTCAACGAGAAACGGGGAGAAAATATGATGAAAAGGGCTCAAGGGTTGAGATAAGGACGAGGAGATCACTCAACAATTATCATGATGGGCAAAAGAGACTCAGCAAAGGGAGACAGTAAGATTTATTGCCTATTACTAACAAGCTAGAGAAGTGAGAAACAAAGGAAAGAAACCAAAAGCACCTTCCCCACCATCCACCGTCTTCCACCTCCTCCCCCCGTGTGGCACAGGGGAACGGGGGAATGGGGGTTACGGTCAGTCTATAGCGCTTCGCCGCCGCTCCTTCTTGGTCACTCTCGTTCCCTGTGCTGTGGGGTCCCTCCCACAGGATGCAGTCCTTGCTGAACTGATCCAGCGTGGGCTTCCCACAGGCAGCAGCTCCTCAAGAACTGCTCCAGATATAGGTCCGTACCACGGGGTCCATCCCTCAGGAGCAAACTGCTCCAACCTGGATCCCCCACGGGCAGCAGCTCGTGCCAGGTCACCTGCTCCGGCGTGGTCTCCTCTCCAAGGGCTACAGGTCCAGCCCGGAATCTGCTCCAGGGTGGGTCTTCCACAGGCTGCAGCCTCCATCAGTGCAGGTCCACCTGCTCCACCATGGTCTCCTCCACGGGCTCGTGGAACCCTGCTCCACTTTGGTACTCCATGGGCTGTAGGGGGACAGCCTGCTTCACCATGGTCCTCACCACAGGCCGCAGGGGACTTCTGCTCTGGCACCTGGAGCACCTCTCCCCCTCCTTCTTCACTGACCTTGGCGCCTGCAGAAGCTGTTTCTCACTCCTCTCACTCTCCCAGCTGCTGTGTGGTGCACCGTTTTTTTTTTTTTTTTTTTTCCCTGTCTTAAATATGCTCTCACTGAGGCACAAACAACATCACTTATTGGCTCAGCTCTGGTCAGCAGCGGGGCCCTTACCTGACATGGGGCAGCTTCTAGATTCTTCTCACAGAAGCCACCCCTATGGCCCCCTGCTACCAAAACCTTACCACATAAACCCACTACACCCCCAGCACTGGTGATACTAAACTGGGAGGAGTTGTTGACTCTGTTCAGGGTGGAAAGGCCTTGCAAAGAGATCTAGACAGATTGGAGAGCTAAACAATCACCAACCACATAAAGTTTAACAGAAAATGCTGGGTTCTACACCTGGGAAGGGTCAGCCCTGGCTATACATACAGACTGGGGGACAAGACGCTGGAGAGCAGCCCTGCAGAGAGGGATTTTGGGGTTTTGATTCATAACCAGTTGAATATGAGCCAGCAGTGTGCCCTGGCAGCCAGGAGGGCCAACTGTATCAAGCATCAAGCATTGCTAGTTGGTCAAGGCAAGTGATTGTCCTGCTCTACTCTGCGCTGGTGCAGCATCACCTCGAGCACTGTGTGCAGTTCCGGGCACCACAGTACAAAAAGGATGTGGAACTATTGGAGAGTGTCCAGAGAAGGGCTACAAAGATGGTGAAGGGACTAGAGGGCACACATACGCGGAGCAGCTGAGGTCACTTGGTCTCTTCAGCCTGGAAAAGAGGAGGCTGAGGGGAGACCTCATTGCAGTCTACAGTTTCCTCATGAGGGGAAGCAGAGGGGCAGGCACCAACCTATTCTCTTTAGTGACCAGTGATAGGACCCAAGGGAATGGAATCAAGCTGTGACAGGGGAGGTTCAGGTTGGATATCAGGAAAAGGTTCTTCACCAAAAGGGTGGTCGCACACTGGAACAAGCTCCCCAGGCACGTAGTCACAGCACCAAGCCTGTCAGAGTTTAAGAAGTGTTTGGACTATGCTCTTAGTCATATGGTCTGAATTTTTGGGTAGACCTGTGTGGAGCCAGGAGTTGGACTTGATGATCTTTATTGGTCCCTTCCAACTTGGGATATTCTATGATTCTATGATTATGTGACTTCATACTAATAAAATAATGGGTTAGGAAGCTTACTGAGAACTTTTCAGTTCTATACTTTGTGTCAATTAGACTATTCAGCAGGAAAGAAACTGTAGGAATTAGTGACAACAACATCTAATATGCATACAAATTACTAAAATTATCTTTTTCCTTTATCAGGTAGAAGTATTGTCACTTTCCAAGTTATGTATTTCTGTATACTGTGTTCGTAATGAAAACCGTTCTCTAACAGTCTGTTATATAAAGCTATATTACAAGCAGCAAAGAGATGATATTCAGATGGTATTCCATCTGCCAACTGGTCTTTGTACGTTTATTCACTAACTGTAATGGCATTTCTTAACACATTTTCACAGAGGGGAACAGATTTATAATTTTCTTTGATTTTCGTATCATGTGAAATGAAAATGAAATACAATAGAAGATATTTACTTGCAGATACAAGAAGCAATCTTGCTGTCACTAGGTATACTGAGTTCTACATTGAGAGAGAAAACAATTTGACTTGAGAAACTAGATAATGCCCTTTACCGGGAATAGTCACAGTAACCAGGAATAGTCAGAGTATTTAGTATATGGAAGGTGATAAACCATTGGTGGTTATAAACTCCCACAAAGTAAGCAAGCTCGTAATTTTTCCTGTATTTTTTTGTCCTCTTGATTTCATATCACTGGAAACAGTTAAGTATCCTCCAGGCAAAGGCATTAGATCCTGAGGGGGTAATGCTTCCACATAGTAAAAAGTTCAGCAGTTGTGCCTCTGCACCTTAGGATCTATCCTAAATTTTTGCATCCATCAGTTACTGCCAGCTATGCCAGGAGTGTTGAGTATCTTCAACAGATAATGGCTGATAAACAACAGATAATGACAGAGAAATGGCTGTTGAACAGTAAGGTGGGTTGAGAACTTGCTGACTGGCTGAGCTCAGAGAGTGATCGGCGGTGCAGAGTCCGGCTGGAGACCTGTGACTAGCGGTGTTCTCAAGGGCTCGGTGCTGGGTCTGGTCTTGTTCAACATCTTCATTGACGACCTTGATGACGGAAGAGTGTCCGCCCTTAGCAAGTACGCCGATGACACAAAGCTGGGAGGAGTGGACGACACACCAGAAGGCTGTGCTGCCATTCAGCAAGAGCTGGACAGGTTGGAGAGCTGGGCTGGAAGAAACCAGATGAGGTTTAACAAGAGCAAGTGTAGAGTCCTGCACCTGGGAAGGAACAACCGCATGTATCAGTACAGGCTGGGGGATGACCTGCTGGAGAGGAGATCTGAGGAGGAGGACCTGGGGGTCCTGGTGGATGACAGGTTGACCATGAGCCAGCAGTGTGCCCTGGTGGCCAAGAGGGCCAACGGGGTCCTGGTGTGCATTAAAAGGAACATGGCCAGCAGGTTAAGGGAGGTGATCCTCCCCCTCTACTCTGCCCTGGTCAGGCCTCACCTGGAGTACCATGTCCAGTTCTGGGCTCCCCGGTACAAAAAAGACAGGGATCTCCTGGAAAGAGTCCAGTGGAGGTCCACAAAGGTAATAAGGGGCCTGAAGCACCTTCCCTATGAGGAAAGGCTGAGAGACCTGGGTCTGTTCAGCCTTGAGAAAAGAAGGCTGAGAGGGGACCTTATTAATGTTTACAAATATCTTAAGTGTGGGAGACAGAGGAATTTGGCCAACCTCTTTTCAGTGGTTTGTGGGGATAGGACAAGGGCAATGGCCACAAAATGGAGCACAGGAAGTTCCACACCAACATACGAAATAACTTCTTTACAGTGAGGGTGACAGAGCACTGGAACAGGCTGCCCGGGGAGGTTGTGGAGTTTCCTTCTCTGGAGATATTTAAGGCCTGTTTGGATGCCTACCTGGGCAGCCAGCTCTAGAGAACCTGTTTTGGCAAGGGGGTTGGACCCTATGGTCTCTTGAGGTCCCTTCCAACCCCTACAATTCTATGATTCTGTGATGCTGTGATGGCCGTAGGGAAAAGTTTGTGTGAAAAGGCAGACGTGAAGACCTGAAGACCTACAAGACTGCTTTTGAGCACCACCATGACAACCAAAGGTCTTTCCCTCTCACAGAAAAGGGAAACATTCAGTAACAAGTACATTAAGATATTTAATCCCTCATTCCCAGATATCTCAGTTAAAAGGAGACTTTCAGTATCCTGGATGACACACATTTCTGACCAGAATCCTTAATCAGAAACTCTGACTGAAGCAGTCAGGGTTTCTATATAGTCTGGTAGCATCTTTGGTCCCCAGGAATGATATCTTCCTATTTTGGAAGTCAGGGCTCATAAGCTTTTCCACCTCCTTTATCTTAAGGTCTTAAATCTTTCGAATCTGCTAGAACGTATCTCAGTTAGAGCAATGATCTCTACACGCTAGTCCTCGGGCTGATCTTTTTGTCTGACATCCCAAAGCCTGACTGGAGAAGGGCTGCACAAAGTTTAGATAAACCTTTGTCCAAGGAGGCAGGCCTTGAAAGGACATCTCCCCAAGAGTGATCATTAATTCTCAGTCCATTTTTATCATTTCAGATGAGACAAGCTAGTAATTATGCTTGGTTAGCAGCAAGGGTATGATTGCTATAGATAAGAATGGCTTATAAATTCACCTTGCAAAATAAATGTCATAGAAAAACTTTATTTTATAATAATTATATACATATATATGCATAAATCTTTTTTTTTTTAAGAGATAATGTCACAAATATAACACACTCAGTAGAGAAGTATTAAAAGATTCTTTTTTAAACTACATCTGCTGTTGATACCTTATTTATGATAGTTTCTTTTGTTCTTACTATAATGCTAAGTTGATTTTTCAGAAAAGTTGGGATAACTATATGTATCATGTCAGCAAGAAATATTCATTTCATATGATCACTTCCTCCCTGTGGCTGCCTTTATTTCTCAGTAATTGCAGTGATTGTTGAAAACGATAGTACAGCAGTACTGAAAGAACATCATGTGTAATCCATATCAAATGGTGATTAAAAATGTTTTGCCCTCACTGCTGCAACAGATTAGTTTTGAAGAGATGCATCAATTCATAGAAAGTGATAATGCAATTCGACACTCTATTGTGTGTAGCATCTACTGAAAAATGCTGAATTTGCACTTCCTATTGACTTTAATTTGTCTGAGAATATGTTCTGGAATCTGAAGTTTTAAATAATTTATTAATTCATCATTTCATATGTTAGTCTAGTACCCAACTATGCTTGGCCAGATATATCAGAAGATGCCATTAATACTTAGTATAATTTACATTTTTGCTAATCTCTGCATAGTTAACTTTCTAACTCCTATAGTTACATTACGTACAGTTTGCAACAATTTCTCATGCCATGCAATGTTACACAATTTTCTGGAATTAGAACACTTATAGCAGAAAGTACAGTAGCGCTTAAGGATGATATAAACACTGTATCAGGTGATCTGCATTTCACAGAATCATAGATACACAAGGTTGGAAAGGACCTACAAGATCATCTAGTCCAACCGTCTCCTATCACCAATACTACCCACTAAGCTATTAAATCATATCTCGATTTAAGTAGCGTAAGCTATACAAGCAGAAGAGTTATGGTTACATTCCTACTAATGTGACATTATTTCAGTTGTCTGGGTGAGAATTCACTGTCTTGATGGAAAGACAGTATTTCAGTCATTTGCAGGGTTTGAGTCTAAGTATCATATGGTGAGAGGGATCTCAAATACCCTAAGTCATTAAGAGATGTTTAAGAGTATAATATTTTTCTCTCCGTTCCCTAGATTTAAAATGAAGTCGTTTAGCCAGCTGGTCTGTAGGTCAGCAGTTTTGTCCTTCATGCATCTGGTCAATCATTACAACTATTACACAGTCAGCTTGAATTTGGTCTTGAACGCTTCTAACAGCAGACCTGATGTAGCAAAGTGATTGGCATTGTCTCTCCACTGAATATTTTCTGAATTTCTGAGGTTTCTAAGCCCATGATGAGTTCTAAAGTGATACATCTATGTTACTAGCCCTTTTGTTGTCTGATCTCTCTTTGATTATTCAGATAGTAAATGCCATAGTTAATGATTGTAAAATGATGTTGATGTCTAAAATAGTGGCAGCAATTGTATTTGAAGGTGTTTGCAATTGGCAGTCAATAAAACTAAAAATAAATGAAAGAAAAACATAAACTCATTAGAGAACTTCAGTTTAATCAAAACTTAATAAACTTTGTAAATAATTATACCATTTCTTACTCCAAAGATTGTACAAGTTGACTTTGCTACTTCTGTATACAACTATTTTTATAGAAAAGTCTGAACTTAAACTTTCAATAGTTCTATAGTTTCTGTTCGTTTCTCTAGTTTCGAATAGTTTCTATTCAGTTCCCCTTCTTTATAACTCACCATTCCTCACAAAAATCTATGGTGGTCCAAAAGTGGGTCATGTACACTGTATGGCAAAGAGCTGAAACATCAAAAATAGAAAAAGTTGTGCAAGTAATTCTTTCTAGTAAAAATGAATTTCAAATTTCTGGTTTTCTCCTATACATAATATTCGATCACGTTTCTGAGAATATGGGTAATTTTGAACTGACTTCAGTAAATACATGAAAAATGTATAATGTAATTGGGAAAAAAAAAGAAAATATGTATAAAAAAAGAAAAAAATCATCAATTATCATTCCTTTCATGAGGTGGATGAGAATAGATGGTGTTGACTGTAGTATTAATCCTGAGGGGAAAAAGAAAAAAAAAAAAGAAAAAAAACCACCTCACACGAAAAAGGAAAGGAAAGGAAAGGAAAGGAAAGGAAAGGAAAGGAAAGGAAAGGAAAGGAAAGGAAAGGAAAGGAAAGGAAAGGAAAGGAAAGGAAAGGAAAGGAAAGGAAAGGAAAGGAAAGGAAAGGAAAGGAAAGGAAAGGAAAGGAAAGGAAAGGAAAGGAAAGGAAAGGAAGGAAAGGCAAGGCAAGGCAAGGAAAGTGCAGGAAAGGAAAGTGCAGGAAAGGAAAGTGCAGGAAAGGAAAGGAAAGTGCAGGAAAGGAAAGTGCAGGAAAGGAAAGTGCAGGAAAGGAAAGGAAAGGAAAGTGCAGGAAAGGAAAGTGCAGGAAAGGAAAGGAAAGGAAAGTGCAGGAAAGGAAAGGAAAGTGCAGGAAAGGAAAGGAAAGTGCAGGAAAGGAAAGTGCAGGAAAGTGCAGGAAAGGAAAGGAAAGTGCAGGAAAGTGCAGGAAAGGAAAGGAAAGGAAAGGAAAGGAAAGGAAAGGAAAGGAAAGGAAAGGAAAGGAAAGGAAAGGAAAGGAAAGGAAAGGAAAGGAAAGGAAAGGAAAGGAAAGGAAAGGAAAGGAAAGGAAAGGAAAGGAAAGGAAAGGAAAGGAAAGGAAAGGAAAGGAAAGGTGTGGAAAGGAAAGGTGTGGAAAGGAAAGGAAATGCGAGGCGAGGTGAGGCGAGGCAGGGCAAGGCAAGGCGAGGCAGGGCAAGGCAAGGCAAGGCAAGGCAAGGCAAGGAAAGGAAAGGAAAAAATCTGATCACAGACTATTTTACAGACTATTTTCTGACCTTTCTGTTACAGACCTTTTAGACGTCTTTCTGTAATATTTATCTAAAATGTTATAATTAGGACCATTTCATGTTTCTTGTTCATCAAAAGGTCATTTTCCTCAACTGATGTTACAGTTTGTACTAAGATGATGAAGGGTCTAGAGAGCAAGACATATGAAGAGCAGCTGAAGTCCCTTGGGTTTGCTCAGCCTGGAGCAGAAGAGGCTGAGGGGAGACCTCATGGCATTGTGCCCTGGTGAGACCGCATCTGGACTATTGCATCCAGTTCTGGGCCCCTCAGTTCAAGAAGAACTGGGAACTGCTTGAGAGAGTCCAGCGCAGAGCCAAGAAGATGATTAAGGGAGTGGAGCATCTCCCTTGCAAGAAAAGGCTGAGGGAGCTGAGCCTCTTTAGCTTGGAGGAGACTGAGGGGTGATCTTATTAATGTTTATAAATATGTAAAGGACAAGTGTTAGGAAGATGGAGCCTGGCTCTTCTCGGTGACATCTAATGATTGGACAAGGGGCAATGGGTGCAAGCTGGAGCATAGGAGGTTTCAATTAGATGTGAGAAGAAACTTTTTCATGGTGAGGATGACAGAACACTGGAACAGGCTGCCCAGGAGGGGGTTGTGGAGTCTCCTTCTCTGGAGACATTCAAAACCCATCTGGACGCATTCCTGTATGAGATGATTTAGGTGTTCCTGCTCCAGCAGGGGGATTGGACTATATGATCTTTCAAGGTCCCTTCCAATCCCTAACACTGTGATTCTGTTATTCTGTGATCCCTTCCAACTCAAGATATTCTATGATTTCATGATTCTATTTATTCAGAACAGAAGTCTCTAATACCTTTTTGTTTTACCAAACCCTTACTTATATGCTGAAAATGTCACTCATAGCTCCCTATACCTTTCTTCAATCTTTTTTGTGGTTGTGATCTCCTTATCTTACAGCCAAGTTATGCATCAAGTTAAATGTTTTTAAAAAGTCTTTATAGTGCTGTGCCTGTTAATATCATCTTTGGGATAGATTTAAGTCAGAAATTCTTGATTAAAGTTAAAACTGGATTACTGCTTTTACCAAAAATATTTTCGATAGATTAAGATTTGTTTCAATAACACTGCACAGCATGGATATACTTGTAGTGCATGCAACCACGTGTCTTCCTTACTGTCTTTTTGTTAGCAGCAGTATTCACCCTAGATTAAATCTTCATAGATATGTGTATATGTCTCAGTATAGAATGCTCACCAAACTGAAGAAGGTGAGGATAAATGTTCCTGCTTTACATGAACCATAAGAACACATTTTCAAGAACAAGCTGTTCTCTCCCTTGCTCACTTTCATGAATTTGCACTCAAAATTTGAATAGTCTTTATTTTGATCAATGTGAATATAGTTGTGTCATCAGGAAAATCATTTGCTGCTCAACTTATTTTTATATCACATCATTATTTGATACTTAAGGCTGAAAGAAGGATGTAAGAAAGTAGGGTTAAAACATATGATCAAGCATTTTCCATGAAATGTTTCTAAAACTATGTTTTACATGAGTTTTTCTTAACCTAGGGAACACCGGTTACTGATCAGTCTTTAAATTGTTTCTTTCCACATTTAGAGAATTTCATAGAAGAAAATCTTTAATGTCTTCTGTGTGTTTTGGGAAACATCTAGTACACTGTGTATATTGTCAAACAATAAAATGAAAACAGCAGCTTACATGAATTTTAGCCCTCAATTTCACCAAGGGCTTATTATTTAAGGTTTTGGTTAAGACAATTCTATTCTTTAAAGTATAGGGTAGTATTCTTTTAAGGCAAGAGAATGGTTCTAGTTCTCAGATGCAGGATATATTTCGACACAAACACTGAAAAAAAGCAAGCAAGACAACTAAGAAATATTATTTTTTCAGTTGTTGAATGACTTCTCTGTGGGTTCTGTTCTAATCATGTTTCCATACCAAAACATCAGGATCAATCACAGTAACAGAATTATTACCAGTGCCAACAGATAGTTCTGCCTGATGTGTGTAGCAAGCAAGCCGCCTATTTAAAAAGCAAAAGTTGTTAATTAATCTGAATGTTTCTGATGCAGAACTTTAGCATAACCATTAAAGGGATTTTTTGGCTACAGGATCACTTTTGTTTTTGTGAGCCACATCATACTAATGACTCAGTTTTACCACAGGATATATAAAAAATATTTTTGTTTATTTTTATGTTTAAAATAGATTTTTCACTTTATGAATATTTTTATATTCAAAATATTTTATATTTTTATACATTTAAGAATATTTCATATTCTTGCCTTTTGCGAAGTAATTCCATGGTAGACAAGACATGTCTGAGGACAGATTTAGGTGTTTTGGTTTGTTGGTTGGTTGTTTTTTTTTTTTTTAAGTTTTTGATAGAAATATTAGTTCAAATGTATTTTTTTTTCTTTTCGGTAACTTAGCCCAAACTACAATGACATTAGAGATTTTTCACTGTGTCTCTACTCTTAGGAGATAGTAATAGTTAACTTGATCAAATGTGTCATAATAAACCATTTGTACTACTCTCAGAAAAACTCAAAGCAAATTATGTAAGTTCCCCTATGGCACTAAACAGCATTTTGCATGGTTGAAATACCGCAGATGGTGCTCAAGAAGGGGAAAAAAATCAAATATACTGTATAATTTTGCAAATTAAAAAGAATGCATGTTGATGATGTTTGTTTGGTTGGCTGATCTTTTCTTTTTGCAAGTTTGGACCAACAGCAACAAAGCTGTATTAAATGCCCCCCTTTCTGTAAAATCTTTAAAAATGTGATTTATTAAGTGAGTACAGAAAAGGAAAATGAGATTACTCACCATCTTTACAGAGCAAAAAATATTTGAAACAAGATGGTATAGATTCCAATATAAATTCCAATACAAATTCCAATGTATTTTTATAATGTTGTTCATATACATATACATATACATATACATATATATATATATAAATATCAAGATTCAGAAGCATAAAGGAGACTGGAGTGCATAGATTGCAAAACAGCAAATAGCCAAGCATTCAAAAAGCTAAATCTAGAAGAATGAGGCCTGAAGAATGACTAGTTTAATTATTGGTGGTTTCATGCTTTTTCTGAATTCCATCACACACTTTACCAAACATATGTTATTTTCATTAATTTTACTAACTTATTTTCTTTGTTATTTTCACACATCACAGAACTATCATGCCATCAATTTATTCTGACTATATCTGCAAAACTGTCCCTTAGAACGTGGAATATATGACTCACTCCAAGGACACTCATGTTAATCAACTACAGAGGAGCACTCTTGGGAATATATGCAGCATCCAGTCCAAATAGCTCTAACAAAAAGTCACCTCCATACCACTCTTAAACTGTTTTTTATTATATGTTAACCTATTGCTTTTGCTCTCTCATCAGCGTACGCCTCAGATAGGGCATTTAGCTTTATGGCTTCTTTAACTTAAGAGATATAGGTTGTTGTGACTGATACAGCTTGCATTGTCCCCTGCCTGCCCTACTTATCACTTTGTTTCCGGCTATATGCTTGCAGGTATATAGCTACACTATTGTTTCAGGTTCTCTACAGGTTAAGTAGTAGAAGTGCCCTTCCCATCCTGCTTACTTGATTGTTAATAGGCAAGTGGATAATAATAATAATAATAATAATAATAATAATAACAACAACAACAACAACAACAACAACAACATGCATCATATACAGAGCTGTCAAAAACAGTCCTTTGTTTGTGAATTCTCAGCTAGCTTACTCCTATAATTTTGCCTTAATCCTGGAAAGGACTTTAATTTCTTCTGAGCTACATGATGCTTAGGAATGTTTTCTTGCAATTTGGGATAGGTTCTTTGATATCCCACAGTAATAGCTTCTTCTCAGAACTTTACAGCTGTTCAAGATGTTGCGATGGTGCACTGTCTCCAATTGCTTGTAATTGTAGCTTAAATTTAATGAGAATTCCTAGGCATTTTCCTATCTGATTGCATCTCCCATTTGTTCTCTAGTTTTCCTTCATAGAATCCAAATGAACTGAATAGAATTCAGCTCAGCTCTATTCTCTATTACAGTGAACATTAATCTTGGTCAGGAGCAAGTACTGTTCTATCTTTACTAAGTCTGTCCTGTATAACTGTACTTTACGGTAGTATAACACAGAATTTTCCAGTATAGTGTCATAGACACAAACCTCTGGACTGTCTATGTGTTGGCCAAAAATATTAGAATCTTATTTACCCCATTAACGGAGTAAGTTACCTTCTCTACCAGGATCAAGAATAGTCTCCTACAAATAGAAGTTGCTATTCGGTTTCTGAGATACCCATTGTGAGATGATTAATTTATATGAGTATTACAAAGTGTCACCCAATAATGATTACCAAATGAAGAAAAAAAAAAAAGTCCTCATAAAATAATTAGTGGCATATTACACTGTGGAATTTGTGAAGCAGTGCTATTGCTGTAACAATGAAATACTTGCAATAATATGGTACTTATCCACACAGACTTGCTGATTAACACAACCAATGTATAAATCTACTGATTATTACAAAAAAATGAATATATTTTATACAAAGACTTGTTTTCTAAGTACCTATACAATGACTGCTACTCTGAGAGCTCTTTCTGAATTTCATATAACTAATAGATTAAGGGTTAAAAACATCGAAGTAATTTAGTAGAGTATTAACTATGAGACAGAGTTACAGTTAATGTGAAGCACTATTCCTTTATCATTCTGCAGAAAATATAAAACTATGTATTTTTTAAGATATGGTCTACAAACAGGCTTTGAGTTTACCCCTTTGAGAACATCACATGATTCTGCATTAAACCCAGTGGAGAGAGCTGCATTTCACAGCAGTCCCAGATAAGCCTGCGGCTTTGTAAATCTTTCATATAGTTTATTATAAATGCTTAATAGCCTCTAGATAAGCCCTGACTTAACTTATTTGGCTGCTTTTTTTAAAAAAAAAATTATTTACCATGTTTTTATGTAACACCATTATTATTTTTTTTTCTAGTATAAATAAACATTATAATCAGGTAAAATCACCAGAAACAAAATATTGCTAATGTTTGTTTTATTGGAAGATATGTTGTAGAAAATGGGAACTGTGCCTAAAACTCTTTCTCATAGTGCTATTTTTGTTGCTCTGTTATCCTTTGCCTCAGTAGAAAATAGGGGTATATGCCCTTTTTATAAACTTAGGCAATTTATTTTTAAAAGAGTCTCCAGAGGGAGAGAATATTTCCAAATATTCTTCAAAGGAAAACTAGTGTGAAAATTAACAGAAAGGACAGATAAATATTGGATTAAATAATGAGGTAAATATATTTATCATAATATGACAGAGTACTACAAACATCCTGTAGCAGAGAAACAAGTAATTTTATTTCACACAGCAATCTTTATGTAGAGTGCAAATTTATTTGGGGGAGATTGTAGTACCTTTTTGTGCCACTGCAAACTATTTGCTGTTACTCAACCTCAAAGAAGGATTGATATAAATTTGAAGTACAAATCCATGTTTGTCCTTTTGCACTACTTCTGTAAATCAGTAAGAACATAGAGTGCAAGCCCAGTAAACAATATCAGCAAGTCCTCCTAGAAAATGTTTTTCTAGTAAAGCTACAGCTGAAAAAAATTGGTTGAAAGTATAAAAGTGCAGATTGTTCCTAGCAGCTAGTCCTGTCAGCAGTCATTTTGGACAAATAAATGATGGTGACCCCTTTAAAGTAGGTAACTATCACAATCTGTCAAACATTGTCTGTCTTGCTGCATTCTTTCCAACTTGCTTTTCTCTTCAAGATGTCATCTTGAAATTAACTCTTCATTTTCAAAGCTATAATTTTCAGGATACCTGCAACTCAGCCAAACATCCTTTCCACACTTGAAAGTATCTGGGCTTTAGGTAAAGAAGGATCAATTTTTTACTGGCTGCCTGGAGGCTGAACAATGACTGAGGATTCATTCTGGTTGAGTTTGCAAGTCCCGAAGCATTTAGTATATCCTCATTAGCACAGTAACCATTATATTGCTAACTCCTTGTTGTCCAGTACTGGGATATTTATGCCCATATGAGGAACCAAATAGATAAATTACACGTGTTTTTTTGTTTGTTTGTTTGTTTTCTGGAAAATATGAACATCCATTGTCATGTAACTCACAGATGTAAAAGGTTGTTACATTAAAATACCTCACATTTATGAAAGTAAAGATGAAGATCTGGTTTAGCATTAATTGAAACTTGTTCTTTTGGAATACTATAATTCTTTCTTAAGTATATTCTCCATTTATCTTTTAAAGTACGGAAGTATGGCAGTGCCTAGTTCATTAGAATTATAGATACTGTGATAACCTTATGGAATTTCTGATCACAAAAAGCTTATTCTGTTTATATGCATATATTTATTTTTATTTTTCCCAAATAGGACATGAGATGATGCAAATGGGAAGAAATAACAGATGATAAAATCAACTTTTGTGTTACTATATAAAGAGCCATTCTCATAATATTTTATTTAGTGAACATATGAGAGAATTTTTTTCTGCTAGAAGTTATCTGTATCGTAGACAAATCATGACATTAATGTAATTAGCATTGCAAAGATTTTTTGTTTGTTTGTTTGTTTGTTTGTTTTATCACCTGCCTTAGATCTCATAAAACACAGCATTTTTCTGCATTGGAGCTTACCAGGTGCTAACAGAGGTGTCTCCTTTCAGCTGTCCTTTGCACTACGTAGACATACCCAAGAGGGCAGGATGTAAGCAGGTGCATTTACAGTGTGTTTCCTTCCTAGGCAGTATAAGGTAAAACAGATCTAGCAGAACCTTTTATGAGTTACAGAGGACAAGTTTTGGTTTCAGCCACTGAGGGTATCTCTGAGTCAGTTTTGTTTGAGGCCCTGACCAAGGTTACTTTTCATAGTTGACGCCTTGTACAGTGTACAAATAAATCACAGAGTAACCATTACCTACCTCAGATTCAGGAGAAAAAAAAAAAAAAAAAGAAAAAAAAAACACCTTTACAGTTTGACCTTCACAAGGCACATATGTTCTAACCAAATTTTAGAATTCAAAACTTAACTTTGAAGAAAGAAAGGGGACAAACAGTGTGACAAGTATCTGTTTAGCTGTGTTTTAAAAAGGGAGGCTCATTCATAATGTTCATTCTTACAGACACAGTGGTTTGGCTATGAAAGTTTATTTTCATACTAACACAAACACAGTGAATGAACTTGGAAATAAATTAATTGCTTATTTATGCATTTCTCTTTTCTGTTTCATTGTAGAAATAGCCTGAAGGATAAGAAAATTTTAGTTTGCCTAAAGGGCATTCATTAAATTTAATACTGTAAATTTTTCTGACAGCTGGTAATTTTCTTATGTACAGCTTCCATATTAAATCTTTAAACATAACAGATACAAACTAAGAACCTTCAGTACAGGGGTCCTTTTTTCCTTTTTGGTTGTCTGAGTTGCAGAAAAATGATTCAAGGAAGAGATTGCTGTATCTAGTAACACTACATTTTCAGTGCTATTTTTGCTTGCACTGCTGAGATTTGGTTTACACAAATGCACTCATTCATGCAGATACCATGACTTTTTCCAATATGCAGATGTACTTTTAGTGAACCACTATTACCTCTTATATTGAACACACCCATTGAATTGAACACACCATCATTTAATTTACCTCATTTGCATACATGAAACTTCACTTATTTGTCTAGCAAGGAATTCTGAGAAATGACTTTTACTGATATTTGTTTCATGGAAGAAGCAAATACAGTAAAATAAAAGTAACCTACATGAGTCCAGTAAATGGAGTTACAGAAACCTACACCACTGGTGATTGCAACCAAACTGAAAAGGGCAGGATTGCTCCAAACAAACAGAAGTGAACAAAACATTCGGTATTTACGATTGTGCAAACCCCTTTCATATAACGCATGTAATTTCTTTTATATGTATATATACATATTTGGTCTAGATAAGGTTACTAAAAGTGTGGGGTTTATTTATTTGTTTGTTCATTTCTTTCTTTCTTTTTCAGAGGTCCAATTGAACTTGAGAGTTAGCTGTTGGAAAAATTGAAACTGGGAAAATATACCTAAATATTTAACAGTCTAATCATGAAATCAATTGTTATTGTTTTAATAGGTTACTTCTCAGAATAGAATGCCACCTTGAAACTATACTTGTGATGTCAAAATCAGAAAGGTTAGGAAACACTTTTGTGGGAAGTGATTCTTTTTCCCCCAGTGTTTCAATGCACTGAAGGGAAGCCAGACCAAAATTTTCACAGGTTTTGTCCAGGTCAGCTGCTTGCAACAGTTTCTAATTCACTGTTGGTTTAAATTTCCTTATTAGTTACATTATTATATGTGCTCCTTTGTGCTGGAGATCTACATTTGGAAGGGAGAAGCTGCCTGCATTATTTATAAACTGTGTATAAAATTTATACACCATAAGAGTGAAAAACGATACTCTGTTTTCTCCTGTTAATGGTATTACAATTTTACTGTTTTCTGGGTGCTTGTCTTGAATCTGCAGGTATGTGGTTTGTAGAAGTGTTGCATCTTTACAGGACAAAAAGAAAGTTCCTGCCCCCTTTCCATTCTTGATGATACCCTAACTTCTGTGTTGATGCACTAAGGACCTGGGCATGTTTTACTGTAAGGGAAAATATGAATGCATTTCTACATACATTTATAAAATCCTGCTCTCTCTTTTACACTGAATATTCCAAAATAGTAAATAGTTTTTGCCTTTAAATCTCTGTGCATTTGTTCTCCATTTATAAAATATGAAGGGCAGCAGTAGTTAATCATATTGTAATTTTGAGAAAAATAAATTAATTCTTGGTGAAGAGTTAATATGATATGAAAGCATTACTGAAAAGCACAGCAAAATATTAATCATTTTCACCTTGCTCCTGAATGTGAGTGTGACACAGAGATTAAAGAGGTCTGCATACTGAGCACTAAATCCAAAAGAAATTGTTAATATCCTTTTGCTCAATGTACACAAACATTCTGACTCTTGAAATAAGCAGATTTCATAAGAAACAATAAGCTATTCTGTACAATCACAGAGCAACATATATTTTGGGTCATGGAGAACAACTGCAAATAGCAATTATAGTAATTTGAGGCACGTTTGCATAGTCCAACAAAAATGAGCTGAGTTTACTTGCGGCACACGTAAAACAAGTTTATTTTTGTCACAGAATGCTTTCTACCAGTTCTTCTTTATAGATTTAGTTCATTAACTGATTTTTCTTCCAGTTATATGTATGCAATCGGGTGTCTCATACAAACATGAAAATTGAACACTCAAATTATCACTTCAGTGGAAATCAACACAAAAAGACAGTCTGATTAATTTCATTGCTTTCTCTTTGAAGTAAATAGTTGTGCTACAACTGTGTTTCTAATATTATGCAAACAAAGCAATAATAGTAGTTATCTGCATGATATAAACACAGTAGATTATTCAGTGCTACTAAAGGATTATGCTTTGCACATATTTTAGACAATTCTGTGGTAGGAAATAGGTTCATATTCACTTTTAGAAAAAAACATTTGATTTAAGCATTCCAGACTTAATCCATGTGAATGAATTTTCCAACTCTATGCAGCCAATTTAAATTGTCTTAGATAAGTTCCATCTATTGTATCAATTAGATTGAGAAGAAAGGGAGGGGCATAAGAATCATCTTGTTACCAGGGCAATTTTCTCTCAGAGAGACTGTTTTGTCTTGTACAGACTTGCTTGCAGGCTGTTTTTTTCTTGTTTTCTTGCTTAGTAGTATTATTGAACTGACTGTCTTCATAAACAATGACATCTCTTATTTTATTACTATAATCAGCTGCTGTTTAATCCTTGTTTTTATTTATTTATTTATTTGTTTGTTTGTTTGTTCGTTTGTTTTTAACAGCCATGAGGAGAAAAGCCTTCTTGCTACTGGTATTTTTTTCTGCATGCTCATACACTTTTGACTACATCTGGATGAATACTGAAAGGGAAAAAAATATATCACAAGTCAATAGTCAATTCAAAAATCTTTTATCCTTTCTAATTCACTTCCACACTATTACAGCAAAGAGAATTGCTGGCATGGATGCCTCCATGAGAGTATAAGCCGAGGCGATTGGCTCCGGGGCAGACGCGTTCTGCAGTGGAGCGGGGGATCGAGGTGGGCAGTGCTTTTTTTCCAGCATTGAGGCCACTGGAGGCAGCCGAGGGAGCCGCCAGGACCCGGCAGCCCTCGCGAGGGAGGCTGACGAGGCATAGGCGGAGCCAGCAACACCCCTCTACCCTGACTTTCAAAAGCAGCCCCTAGGGAGCACGGCAACCAGGACGGGCAAACAGGGCGTGGTGCGTCAGAAGGGTGGGGCGCGGCAGTTTGCGCAGCAGTTCACCGGGCAGGGCATTCTCAGGCAGGGCAGAGCGTTCTGCCCCGCCCATAAGAACAACTCCTCTAACGGCTGTCTACCACTAACTAGGCCACAATGGTCTACACCAGGCAGAGAGCTCTCTCTAGAAAGTCTGTAACCACCCAGACTGACTGCCTGCTCAAAAATGCGGCAGTTCAGGTCTCTGGATGCAGGGAGTGTCTGAGCCTGTTGCTGCCATCTGAGGGAGGCAGAGAGACTGTGTGTGTGAGGTGTGAGCAGGTGGATGACCTGGTCCACCTGGTGGCAGAGCTCAAGGAGGAGGTGGAGAGGTTGAGGGCCATCAGGGAGTGTGAGCGGGAGATAGACTGGTGGAGCAACTCCCTGCAAGGCCTGAAGGAGAGGTACTGGGGTGAGACACCCCAAATGGGGTTGGAGCCCCTGCCTTGTCGCTGTCGGGCAGAGGGAGGGGACCTAGGAGTTGAGGAGGAATGGAGACAAGTCCCTGCTCGACCTCGCAGGCGACGCCCCCCCCTACCGGCCCCACCTTCCCAGGTGCCCTTACACAACAGATCTGAGGCCCTGGAGCTTTAGAGACCAGTGGGTGAGGATGAGATAGAAAGTCTACCCAGGATGATGCCTAGGGCGAGGAAGTCGACTCCACGCCTCAAGACTGCCTCCACCAAGAAAGACAGAAGGGTAGTTGTTGTAGGCAACTCCCTTCTCAGGGGAACAGAGGGCCCTATTTGTCGGCCTGACCCTACCCATAGGGAAGTCTGCTGCCTCCCTGGGGCCAGGGTCTGGGATGTTGCCAGAAAGCTTCCTGACCTGGTTCGCCCCTCTGACTATTATCCTCTTTTGATATTCCAGGCTGGCAGTGATAATATTGACGAGAGAAGCCTGAAGGCTATCAAACAGGACTTTAGGGGACTGGGATGGTTAGTGAATGGAGCGGGAGTACAGGCTGTGCTTTCCTCCATCCCTACAGTGGCAGGGAGGGGTACAGAGAGGACCCAGAAAGCCCACCTGATTAACGTGTGGCTCAGAGGCTGGTGCCAACACAGAAATTTTGTTTTTTTTTGACCATGGGGCGCTTTACTCTGCACCTGGCGTGATGGCCGCAGACGGGTCCCACCTATCTCTAAGGGGAAAACGGATCCTAGCCCAGGAGCTGGCAGGGGTCATTGAGAGGGCTTTAAACTAGGTAAGAAGGGGGACGGGGCTGAAATAAGGCTTGTTAGAGGTGTGGTAGGGGGAACAATGGCAAGGCTGGGGGAGAAGGCAATGGCCCAACTGAAGTGCAACTACACTAATGCATGCAGCATGGGTAACAAACAAGAGGAGCTGGAAGCCATCGTGCAGCAGGCAGGCTATGACTTGGTTGCTATCACGGAAACGTGGTGGGACCACTCTCATGACTGGAGTGCTGCAGTGTCTGGCTATAGGCTCTTCAGAAAGGACAGGCAGCACAGAAGGGGTGGTGGTGTGGCTGTCTATATTAGAGAGTGTTTTGATGTTGTGGAACTTGAGGCTGGGACTGATAAGGTTGAGTCCCTATGGGTTAGGATTGGCAGGAAGGCCAACAAGGCAAGCATCCTGGTGGGGGTCTGTTATAGACCGCCGAACCAGGATGAGGAGGCGGATGAGGAGTTCTACAGGCAGCTGGCAGAAGTTGCGAAATCTTCAGTGCTTGTTCTCATGGTGGACTTCAACTTCCCAGACATATCCTGGAAGCACAACACAGCCCAGAGAAAGCAGTCTAGGAGGTTTCTGGAGAGCGTGGAAGATAGCTTCCTGACGCAGCTGGTTAGAGAGCCTACCAGGGGAGGTGCCCCGCTAGACCTTCTGTTCACAAACAGAGAAGGACTGGTGGGAGATGTGGTGGTCAGGAGCTGTCTTGGGCAGAGTGACCACGAAACGGCAGAGTTCTCTATTCTTGGCGAAGCCAGGAAGGGGATCAGTAAAACCGCTGTCTTGGACTTCTGGAGGACTGACTTTGAGCTGTTCAGGACACTGGTTGGCAGAGTCCCTTGGGAGAAGGTTCTGAAGGGCAGAGGAGTCCAGGAAGGCTGGGCACTCTTCAAGAAGGGAAATCTTATTGGCTCAGGAGTGGTCTGTCCCCATGTGCCCAAAGACGAGCCGGCGCAGAAGACTGGCCTGGCTGAACAGAGAGTTGTGGCTCGAGCTTAGGAGAAAAAAAAAAGGTTTATAATCTTTGGAAAAGAGGGCGGGCCACTCACGAGGACTATAGGATGTTGCGAGGCTGTGCAGGGACAAAATTAGAAGGGCCAAAGCTCATCTGGAGCTCAATCTGGCTACTGCTGTTAAAGATAACAAAAAATGCTTTTACAAATACATCAACACCAAAAGGAGGACTAAGGAGAATCTCCATCCTTTACTGGATGCGGGGGGAAACCTAGTTATAAGAGATGAGGAAAAGGCTGAGGTGCTTAATGCCTTCTTTGCCTCAGTCGTTAGTGGCAAAACCAGTTGTTCTCTGGATACCCAGTACCCTGAGCTGGTGGAAGGGGATGGGGAGCAGAATGTGGCCCTCACAATCCACGAGGAAATGGTTGGCAACCTGCTACAGCACTTGGATGTACGCAAGTCGATGGGGCCGGATGGGATCCACCTGAGGGTACTGAGAGAACTGGCGGAGGAGCTGGCCAAGCCACTTTCCATCATTTATCGGCAGTCCTGGCTATCAGGGGAGGTCCCAGTCGACTGGCGGCTAGCAAACGTGACGCCCATCTACAAGAAGAGCCGGAGGGTAGACCTGAGGAACTATAGGCCTGTTAGTTTGACGTCAGTGCCAGGGAAGCTCATGGAGCAGATTATCTTGAGTGTCATCACGCGGCATTTACAGGGCAACCAGGCAATCAGGCCCAGTCAGCATGGGTTTATGAAGGGCAGGTCCTGCTTGACGAACCTGATCTCCTTCTATGACAAAGTGACACGCTTAGTGGATGAGGGAAAGGCTGTGGATGTGGTCTGCCTTGACTTCAGTAAGGCTTTTGACACCGTTTCCCACAACATTCTCCTCAAGAAACTGGCTGCTCGTGGCTTGGACTGGCGTATGCTTCGTTGGGTTAAAAACTGGCTGGATAGCTGGGCCCAAAGAGTTGTGGTGAATGGAGTCAAATCCAGTTGGAGGCCGGTCACTAGTGGCATCCCCCAGGGCTCAGTACTGGGGCCAGTCCTCTTTAATATCTTTATCGATGATCTGGATGAGGGGATTGAGTGCACCCTCAGTAAGTTTGCAGATGACACCAAGTTAGGTGCGTGTGTCGATCTGCTCAAGGGTAGGAAGGCTCTGCAGGAGGATCTGGATAGGCTGGATCGATGGGCTGAGGTCAACTGTATGAAGTTCAACAAGGCCATGTGCCGGGTCCTGCACCTGGGGCGCAACAACCCCAAGCAGAGCTACAGGCTGGGAGATGAGTGGTTGGAAAGCTGCCTGGCAGAGAAGGACCTGGGCGTACTGGTTGATAGTAGGCTTAATATGAGCCAGCAGTGTGCTCAGGTGCCCAAGAAGGCCAACAGCATCCTGGCTTGTGTAAGAAGCAGCGTGGCCAGCAGGTCTAGGGAAGTGATTGTCCCCCTGTACTCGGCTCTGGTGAGGCCGCACCTCGAGTACTGTGTTCAGTTTTGGGCCCCTTGCTGCAAGAAGGACATGGAGGTGCTCAGGCGAGTCCAGAGAAGGGCAACGAAGCTGGTGAGGGTTCTGGAGAACAAGTCTTACGAGAAGAGGCTGAGGGAGCTGCTTGTTCAGCCTGGAGAAGAGGAGGCTCAGGGGCGACCTTATCGCTCTCTACAGGTACATTAAAGGAGGCTGTGGCGAGGTAGGGGTTGGTCTATTCTCCCACGTGCCTGGTGGGCTAAAGTTGTGCCAGGGGAGGTTTAGGTTGGATATTAGGAAGAACTTCTTTACTGAAAGGGTTGTTAGGCATTGGAATGGGCTGCCCAGGGAAGTTGTTGAGTCACCATCCCTGGAGGTCTTTAAAAGACATTTAGATGTAGTGCTTAGTGATATGGTTTAGTGGAGGTCTTGTTAGTGTTAGGTCAGAGGTTGGACTCGGTGATCTTGAAGATCCTAGACGGTTCTGTGATTCTGTGATTCTGTGAAGTTAGGCAAATATTAGAGAACATTGACTGCCAATAAATTTGAGATGGTTGTGAAAAAATCTCATATGATGCCTGATACAAAGGTTTGCATTAACATAAACAGTAGGATGAAGTCACTAAGCTCAGTTATACTGATGTAATTATCAAACAGCTTTTGATTCTCTGAGATCTGATTTTTATGATTTTTTAAATTATACTACTGTAGCACATAAAGGGCATTTCAATGTTCTTTAATTACATTTTCAAAGCCTCTTATCAACATTTTTTTCCCAAATGATAATAATAACAGCTACACCATTAGTTAAATGAATAAACGATGATTAGGTACATTTTAAATAAAAACTGTCAAATATTGTTTGCTGCAACATGCTTTTTTATTATTATTATTTATTTATTTATTTTAGTAATAATCACCTTGTTCAGTGCCTGCTATTGCCATTGTTCAGTTCTTGCTCTTCCGGAAGGGATCTTCTTTTCCCCAAGAACTTGTCTGAGAGAATTTACTCAGATTTAGAGAACAAAAATATTGTATAATTAGGCTGACGATTATTTTACTGAGGGATAACCTGATATGAATCTTAATGTATATTATAAAAGTAAATTGTTTATGTATAATGGTTTGACTTTGGCAGGCATGTGCTTTTGTATTGGGTTTACATGGCAAGGTTTTGGTAGCAGGGGGCTGCAGGGGTGGCCTCTGTGAGAAGACTCCAGAAGCTGCCCCATGTTAGATAAGTGCCAGTTTCAGCTGGCTTCAAAGGGACCCACAGCTGTCCAGAACTGAGCCAGTGACAGTTGGTGGTTGGGCCTCTGTGAGAGCAGATTTAAGAAAGGGAAAAAATTGCTGTGCAACAGCAGCACCTGGGAGAGCGAGGAGTGAGAAACAGCCTTGCAGACACCAAGGTCTGTGCAGAAGGAGGGGGAGGAAGTACTCCAGGCACCAGAGCTCAAGTTTCCTTGTGGCCTGTGGAGAGGCCCATGGTGGAGCAGGTGGACCCACTGCAGCCCGCGGTGTGCCATGGCCGAGCAGATGGATCTCCATGGGCAGTGTGGACTGCAGCTTGTGGAGAAGCGCACGCAGGAGCAGGTGGATGTGGCCTGAAGGCGGCTGCAGCCCATGGAGGGCCCGTGCAGGAGCAGGCCCCAGACCGGAGCAGCAGCCCATGGAGAGGAGCCCACGCAGGAGCATGGGATCTGGAGTGAGCTGCTGCCCCTGGAGGTCCCATGTGGGAGCAGTTTGCTCATGATGGATGGACCCTGTGGTATGGACCCATATTGGATCAGTTCTTGAAGAGCTGCTGCTTGTAGGAAGCTCACACAGGATCAGTTCGGGAAGAATGGCATCCTGTGGGACAGACCCCACATGGAGCAGGGGAAGAGAGTGACCATGAAGGAGCAACGGAGACGAAACATTAGGGACTAACCGCTGCTGCCCAGTTCCAGTTCCCCTGAGCTGCCAGGATGCAGGAGGTAGAAGAGAGTGGATGGAGGGAAGGTGGTTTTAGTGTGTTTTGTTGTTGTTTCTCAGTGCTCTAGTTTGTTAGTAATAGGTAATACATTTAATTAATCTCCCTATGCTGAGTCTATTTTGCCCATGACAGTAATTGTGCAGGGATCTCCTTGTCCTTAACCCTTGAGCCTTTTTCATCGTATTTGCTCCCTCTTTCCCTTTGAGGAGGGTGAATGAGAGAGTGATTATGGTGGAGCTCAGCTGCCCAGAACAGTAAAACCACCGCAGTTTCAGATCTAATTGTTTAAGTAAGTAGTGATGCATAATCTTATGTCAAGACACTTTGCACACAGTTGGGAATTTTGAAAGTATTAAAAACCACATATTACTACAGAGTATGTTGGATGACCTTTATCTTTGCATTTAATTTCACTAAAATATTTTTCTATTTTGCACATGCAGGTGTTAAGTGCGTGCCACAATTTCATTTCTCTCTGCTACACAGATGCACCAGGAAGAAAAAAAAAAATATATATATATATAAATCTATTATTTATATATATATTTATGTATTTATATATAAATCTATTATTTAATAGATCAGGCTTTCTTTTTTTTTTTTTTTTTTTTGTCATCTTATAAACTCATAAACTTCAGTGACTTGCACCACATCAGGAAAGCAGATGTTGATGAAAGACTTTCATAGTTTCACATTGTTGTAAAAATTAGATTAGCTGTTGAATGCTCACCCAGTGTTAATTATCCGGTGTGCACTGCCTTGTACTGTGTTTTTTTTTTTTTACAATTTGAGTGACAAAGGCAGACAGGTAACAATATTTCAGTTATTAAATTGAAGGCTAACGTGTTTCTCGGGGGTAAAAGGGGAGAAGTAGGGAGGGGAAGGGTTAAAGTTAAATTCTTCACTTAAACACTGGAAAACGCATGGAATGCATAAGCCGCAAGACACAAGCTCGAAGGTTGTTTCTACTTTTAAAATATAGATTGGCCATAAGGTGGCAGTGTGGCAATTATTTTAAAATAAAGTGGTGGTGGCGCGGGGGGGAACGAACTGTAACTCCTATGTTGATTTCCGAGGTGTAAGAACAGCAACGCAGCAACAGATTCAGCTCTTAGTAGTTAGGGCTTCTTTTTGTTTGTTTGTTTGTTTGTGTGTGTGTGTGTTTTGTTGGCGGTGGTGGTGGCTGGTTGGTTGGTTGGTTTTGAATATATATCTAAAATAACTTAGATCACTGACTAAAAAGACAGAAAAGCCAAGGATTTTAATCTCTTTTGCTAATACCTGACTTCAAGCAAAGAGAGATTCTAGCAAACCACAGAGAAAATCTGTAAAAATATGCAGTGTACAAAATATTAATCAGAAGCAGGATGAGGCACTCCATTATGAATATGTTATATGGTTTATACACCTTCCTTAAAGGAAGTTCATTATTTTATTGGAGAAATAAAATTCCTTTAAAGCATTAGGAAAGAGATTGTACGCCAACTCATGTACCCTTACAAGTACACCCAGGCATGAAAACAATTCTCAAAATAAAATGCTTTCAAACAACTTTAAGTTGTAAATTCACAAACCCCCCTCCATCTGCTTCACTTCTCTTGTATCCATAGGAACATAGAACCATAAAGATCATATAGTTCCTTAAAGATCATATAGTTTCAACCCCACTGCTATGGGCAGGGACACCTTCCACTAGACCAGCTTGGTCAAAAGCCCCATACAATCTGGCCATAAACACTTCAAGGGACGGGGCATCCACAGCTTTTCTGGGCAATGTCTTCCAGAGCCTCACTACCCTCTGAGTGAAAAATCTCCTCCTAGCATCTAATCAAAATCCCCGCTCTTTCAGTTTAAAATCATTCCCCCTTGTCCTGTCATTGTCTGCCCAAGCAAAAAAGTCACTCTCCTTCCTTTTTATAAGTCCCCTTTAAGTATTGAAAGGCCACAATGAGATCACCCCAGAGCATTCTCTTCTTAAGGCTGATCCCAACTCTCTCAACCTTTCTTCACAGGAGAGGTGTTCCAGTCCTCTAATCAATCAACTTCATAGACCTCCGCTGGACCTGCTCTAACAGGTCAACATCTTTCTTGTGCCGTATCCCTTTTGTATCTGTCTTTGTTATAGACTAAAGGTTAGACAAAGCAAACATAGAAATGTTCAATGGTTTCTTCACTGGCTTCAATTTTGCATCATTCCAAAAGATTCTCAAAAAAAAAAAAATCCTTAAAAGATCTAAAGTGTATCACCAAAATTCAGATGGAGGACAGCTTGTTCTCAGAGGTTTTCAATACGTTTTATCTAATTTCTTTCGTAAAAGTACACATATAAAATACATTGGCCATTCTTTCTCAACTCTGAACATGCAGAATGAAAAATCTGGATCAATACCAAATGTGCAATTTTGATACATGACATGTTCATATGAACTGCAAATATTTACTGTAAAGGAAAATGTTGCAAAGAGCAGAGAATTTTAACACAGACAAAGTTGTCGGTCTGCAATTGGAACTAGTGAGCCTCTGCAGCCCACATAATTACACTAAATGGAAAAAAAAAAAAAAAAAGACAAGTTAATGTTCAAAACTGAGTTCACTATTTTCTTTCCTCTACAACCCATTACTGACAGTCACTGGCTTTGCTATTTTAAGTAAAACTGTCATGCTTAAAACCTAGTTTCAATCCCAGATTTGCAGTGAATTTTTTGCTTTTAATCCTTGGGATTAGCATTTTTTTGCCCAACTAATTTCAACACAAAGCTGCAAAAAAAATAAATAAAATAAAATAAAAACAACTTACATTCATGCTGGCATTAGTATTAAGTACTTAAGGACTTTTCTATGCATTTATGAGAGTTTGCAGATTAGCATTTGTATTTCACAAAAGTGCTAAAATTAATATACTTTTTTCATAAGAATTTATTTTCATTGACATCTAAAAGTACATATATAGTAATATACTAATATAAAACTATACCCATTTGCAAAAACAGTAATTTCACAGTTCCCTTAAAAAACAAGCAAGCAAGCAAACAAACGATTATGTATGTACCAGAGCAAAAGTTGCTAAAAGTGCATTTTGCCAAGGCTTTACAGATACTGTCTTTAACTCTTAGGTGTATCAATGGAAATTTTTAATCCTTCTGACAATTATTAGATTAGGTCTGACAATATTTCTTTGTTCTACCCTCAAAATGCTAAGCTCAGCATTTCATGAAATATTTAGTAATCAGTAAAACACCCAGCAAACAAAAAGAACTGAATAAATCCAATAAAATCAGATTAAAACAAGTAACATACAAACACGAAAGCTGCCCTTTTGGTCACGTAGGATTAGAACTGATCAGAAATAAATTCCACTGAAAGTGAAGAGGAATATAATCCATTAGTGTTGCATAAACTACTCAATCCTTTAGTCGTCCAAATTAAATTCTTAAAAGCAGACGAGTGTTAGGTTTGCATTAGCTTTTTGTCACTTCACAAAACCAATTCCCTCTTGAATCCTACAAATTACAAGTGAAAACGTGTGGCACCTTAGCTGGCTACTCTCCCTGAAGACACAGGTCCTGGAAGTACGGGCCCCCAGCCATAACTATCCTACATCCCGTTCTCTTCTGACAGCTTTGAAGATCTCTTGGGCTTAGTCTCTTGGGAATTCAACTTTAAATGCTCAGTTCTCAATTTGTGCACTTCTGTGCACTTTTTTGATGTTCTCTTCACCAAAGTCGGCAAAGTCTAAAAGGAAACAGTGTTGAGAAATATATTGTTCCCTTCCCCATACTTACACAAGCACAACAGCAAATAGCACAAGACTTATTTTCTAGCACTGTGTCTTTTGGCAGCAAATATATCTGGGAAAAAGGGAATGATAATAGGTAGCAGCCTTTCAAACTCTTTGTTGTCCTTCCTTTGTGCTTCTACAGCTAAGAAAAAGATGAAAACCCATACAGAATAACTTAGTAATCTATTAACAAACCTGGTTTGTGTTCATCTACCAAAATGCAATATTTATTTATTTTTATAAGCTTCTTATATTACCCATGTTCTTCAGTCCTTAGTACCTCACTGTACTTATTTTCATAGCATGGCAAAGTTAAAACTTATGCAGGCTGTTCAGTTCTCAGTTGTTAATCTATTTGCTATTTGTTGTATCTCCCCATTGCTCCTAAGTCCTAGTTCTGCAACACACATTTTTCAAGAACTATCAGCAATCCTTCACTTTCAAATATATATGAACTGGCAATTTCTATTGCCCACTCAGATTCTTCATGACACCACCAGTCATGAAACAATTTTTGAAATGTCAGCAACAGATGCCTCCCTACTCACAAGAATTATCATACTATTCCCAGTACTGTGAGAATACTGCGTTACTGTGTTCTTCAGTTCTTTCACTGAGTCTCCCCTACTCCATTTTAAACCCAAGGGCATTCAAGGAAAGAGTCTTACAAGCATGCACATTTTTGTCTAAGTCAACCTTTAAGCAGCCTTCTGAGTTGGTGATTCGTACTTGATAGTTACTTGGCCCTAGTTTCTGCAGGATTGCTGAGGATGGGGTACCTCTCCCTTGAAAGAGGTGTTTGTCATGATTTCTTGTGATGGAACTGTAAGTTCTTTATTTGCGGCCCAAAGAGTGAAATCCAAAGATCAGGAGTGGCATAAATTTATCCCATCAATGTTAATAGGAAAACAAAAACAAAACAAAAACAATAACAACAAAAAACATAGCTGCAAGGAAAAGAAAAAAAAAAAAAAGAAAGCTGCCTTACAATAATTAATAACAGATCTGGAGGCTGTTGTGCAGTAGAAAATACTTACTGAAACTGAATCATGTTAATGCAAAATATGTTAAATATCCCTCCCTGTCAAAAATCTGAAGATTGTATGAATCTTGTTAGCACATCATTTATGTAGCTCTTCAAATTACTAATGTGCTAGTGAGAGTTCTCAGCCTCAATAAATTTGTTGCAACAGATATTCCAAAACTTTAGATTTTTAAAATTGTTGTGATACTTTTACATTTTTTTTTAATGTGTGCTGAAAGGGTGTAAATGTATAAAACAGTAGAAACCACCTTCTTGTATGTTTAATATGAATTTTGACAAGTGGTTTACTTTTATGGTCAGGACACCACAGTATGCCTAAATGGACTAAGTGCCATGAGCACATTATCATCATCTAAGGTCATCACAAGGAATTTTATTTTTGTTGTGGGAATTTAATTTGGAATGTTATGGCCACCATGCACAGGTTTTGCCTGAGAAAGCTTAACCTGATGATATTATTATTTAGCATATTATTTCCCATGGCCAAATTAAGATAGTGTGTTTAATTCTACAGATCCTTGAAAATCTGCTGTGCTAGCTACCCTGGGATCGCAGACAAGGCAACAGGACACACACAGCGATATAGAAAATCACATTTTTATTTCTTCAAACAAATGAATAAATTCTGATATTTTGGGGAGAAAAGTGTTAGATTTGCTTTCTATCTTACGTTTGACAATCAGCTAGGTGTTTATGTAAACATAGTTATAAAGGGCTTAGCTCTACATTGATTTGAACTAGAAAGCAAATGCAGTATCTCACAGTTTCTCCTTCTGAGTCACAGTAAGAATGATATTTGTGAAGCCATTAGCTCTGACAATACAATGTATTATGGAATGTCTGCTGAAATTACGTTTTAAAGATTAAAATGCTATTTATATTTGTCTGTTCGGCAAATATTGTCTGTTTCAAGCAAGTGTATGAAAAATATGCTTTTGTGGTTTTATGGAAACTTTATTTGTCAAAGGAAGGGACATTTTCACCTGTAGCCATTAGCTACAAGGTCTGTATATCATGATATCAAAATATTCTGAAAGACTTAGTATATTATTAGAAGGACCTGGATGTGTTGATTGATGAGAAACTTGACATGAGCTGGCAATGTGTGCTTGCAGTCCAGAAAGACGACCATATCCTGTGTTGCATCAAAAGACGTGTGGCCAGCAGGTTGAGGAAGGTGATTCTCCCCCTCTACTCTGCTCTTGTGAGACCCCACGTGGAGTACTGCGTTCAGCTCTGGGTCCCCCAGCAAAAAAGAACATGGATGTATTAGACTGGAACTGTCCATTAGACAGTTCCATGATCATCCATGTCTAATGACCGGATGTATTAGAAGGAACTGCCAGTTCCTTCAGGACCTGAGAATGTATCTCATCAGGTCCCATGGACCTGTGCACCTTCAAGTTCCTTAGGTGGTCTCAAACCTGATTGTCTCCTACACTGGGCATGGTTCATCATTCTCCCAGTCCCTGCCTTTGCCTTGTGGGGCCTGGGCCATGTGGCTGGAGCTCTTGTTGGTGAAGACTGAGGCAAAATAGTCATTAAGTACCTCAGCCTTTTCTATATCCCAGGTGACCACGTCTCCCATTTCCTTCCAGTGCTTGTAATAGAATGCTCTATTATATTAGATGTCTTACTTTTCTAATTTACTCACTGTAAGACAGTTCTACTGAGGAGTGCAAGGACCACAATAATAACCTGACAACCACATTTATCCATAAAAAATGATTAATTTCAAATCAGATATCAACTTCAGCTCTACATAACAGTACTATGTTGGAAAGAATTTACGCAGTGAAGAAAAATTTTTAGGACTTGTTGTTGTTGTTAGATTTTCAGCTAACAAGTAAAGTTCTGTAACATTTCCTAATTGCACAGTCACAAATCTAATAAAGCAGTTGGATCATTGGAACTAAGGAATACATTTTTTCTTTGATTTTTATGAAGATGTGGATAGGACCAGAAGACCAGTGTGTCATTTACTCATGAGTCCAAAATAATCTCTTAGAATCACAGAATATCCAGAACTGAGAGGGATATACAAGGCTTATTGAGTCCAACTCCTGAGACACAGGACCACACAAAAATCAAACCATATGTCTGAGAGCATTGTCTAAACACTTATCGAATTCCAGAAGGATTGGTGACCTTACCACTGCCTTGGGGAGCCTGTTCTAGTGCCCGACCACCCTCTCAGTGAAGAATCTTTTCCTAACATCCAGCTTTGAACCTCCCCTGTTGCAGCTCCATGTTGTTCCCTCGGGTCCTTTCACCATCACCAGAGAGCAGAGCTCAGCGCCTGCCCCTCTGTTCCCCTAATGAGAAAGCTGTAAGCTGCCATGAGGTCTCCCCTCAATCTCCTCTTCTCTGGGTTGAACAAACCAAGAAATTTCAGATGATCCTCATAAGGGCCCTCTAGACCCTTCACCATCTCCATAGCCTTCCTTTGAACATTCTTTACTAGTTTTATGTCCTTCTTATACTGTGCATACAGTGCTCAAGGTGAGGCCACTCTAGTGCACAGTAGAGCAGGATAATCACTTCCCTCGACTGGCTAGCAATTCCATGCTTGATGCACCTCAAGATAAAATTAACTCTTTAGGCTGCCAGGGCACGCTGTTGACTCATATTCAACTTGCTGTCAACGGGTACCCCCTGACTCCTTACTGCAGGGCTGCTCTCCAGCCTTTTGTCCCCCAGTCTGTACATGTATCCAGGGCTGCCCTATCCCAGGCGTAGAATCTGTCAGTTGCTCTTGTTAAACTTCATATTGTTGGGGATTGCTCATCTTGTGGCAGTCTTGGTATTGTAATATCACAATACTCCAAAAAGAATTTCTGAACCTTTTGGATTGGCTATGTTAAACTTAAATTGTAAAATATATATCCTTTATTTTAAAAGGGGGACAGTGGAAATAAATGTGTGTCAAAATGTGCTCTGTTTGAAACACTTATTTTTTAATGGAAAATACCTTTTGCCATCTCAGTAATTCCCAAGTCCACCAGGGAGTTTGGGGTAGATAGGAAGCAGGAGGATGCTGAAGGAAAGAAAATGGTTATTTTCAGTAGAATTTTTACACCACATATTAGGTGTTTTTTGTTTTCTTTTCTTTCTGAAACTAGTGTGGGTACAATTATTTGATAAACTACTAACGTGGCTAAATCAAATACAACAAGCCTTCATTATGTTAGATATAATTTTCATGTACTAAGGTTCTGGGTTGTGATGTTATGAATTACATGTATTCTCCATGTTCTGCTCCTAGAAGAAACACGAGCTAATAAACACTGTAAGTGGTAAATTTATTTGTGGTTCTGTAAGAAAAACTAATCTATACTTTTCAGCACCAAACTCAATTCACTGCATACAATCCCTACACTTGTCTATCATTCTATCTAATGTTAATTTTTCATTTAACACCTCAATGTTTCAAACTCTGTAATGGAATGAAAGCTGTTAGTACACAAGCAGATAAGTAAACAAGTCCAGCTACCCTGGACTTTATTGTAAACAGAAAGAAAAACAGCTTGTTCAACAGCTTGATGGACAGATAATTGGATTATTAAAATATTTTCTTGTTTAATAATGTAACAATAGGTACAAATGATTTAACTTAATGATCTGTCCATGATTATAATTTGAGCAGTTTATATATATAGCTGTGAGCTCGTATTTGACATGGAACTGAAACATTTATTTAACATCAGATGTATTTTTATATACTTCTTCAGGCAAAGAGGAATATGACGGAGTACCATGTACCTGTGGTAATATTTTTTAACTTGTAGTGTACTAAAATGCAATTTCAGAAAGAATACTAGAATAAGTGTGCGCCTATGGGACATTTTCTGTCACCTATACTGCATGTAGAGCCTTGGCATGAATTTAAATATTACAGATGGGAAGCTAAAAAGTTATATTAGGGAAATACTTAATGCTCAGGTTTTTATATTCTAATCTTTGTCTCTGGTTGCCAATTGTTGGCATCAGAGTATTTAGCTAGATGTGCTGCTGGTCTGACAAGATATGGCTTGTCTCATAATAGCTGGATGCCAAAAAATATGCAGTCTCTTTGAATAATAGTAAGAAAAAACCTTTTCTGGATATGTCCTGTTTCTGCTGTACTACAGTTTAATAGGTAGTACAGTAATAAACACTTTCTTAGCTCTGCCCAGCTTTGTACATTTGTGGTACTATTGTTTCCATCACTGAGAGATTCATTAAAACAAACAAAAATAAAAAAGAATAAATAAATAAATAAATAAATAAATAAATATTCCCGTCTTGAGATTCTGAAGAAAGATCCTTTCTTTTTCGTGAGATTAAAATGAAATTAAATGCCTTACTTAGCTGTGTGAGTCCACAGATTTATGAACGTCTACAGCACTTGGAGACCACAACCAACCTACAAGGGATATAAAGAGGACTTGCAGTGTTTATTTAGAAATATATATATATATATTTATAATTATATTTATTTAGAAATATTATATATTTCATTATACAGAAAGAGAAGATAGCATCTATTATTAAATCCCAAACACTCCCAAACACTGGTGTGTAAGAATTATGTTCACATGTATCGGTGTTCAAATGCTATTTGGGTATTTCCAGCCCTTAGAAAGGCAGAGTCCTATCTGAAAATGGAAACTACACATTGATTTGGGACTTACACTAGTGGAAATAAGTCTGTAACTATCCCAAATGAGATAATATCAGCAACAACAACGAAAAGACTGTTTTACACTGAGATAAGATAGAAGAGTGTTTGGAAGTTTTAATTTCATAAAGCTATCTTGTATTCTCTAAGTATGTAAAATATACCCACAGAATATTTCAAAGTTGTGTTTGAAAAACAGAAACAGCATCCTCCAGTCAACTGCCTTCTCTCAGGACTTCATTTCTAGAGCAAACAGGACCACCTATGGTAGATTACTAACACATCAAAATAGCCTTGTCAGCAGAACCTGTTGATTTACAGGGAAAAAACAAACAAACAAACAAACAAAAATGTTTTACACTGAGATAAGATAGAATGTAGACAGTTGACTGGAGGATGCTGCTTGTGTTCCTTGAAAATGGATAGTTACAGTTTCTGTGTAAGGAGTGTTACTACTGCTATCAGTTAAAACTTGTGTTGCTGTTTTCTTAAAGGTCAGCTTCAGCATTTCTAATGTCATTGTGTAAGTCTGCTCTGGTGGCAGTAAAACTATCAGTTTTGGCTGCTACTCCTTGCTGACTCTCTAAACATCTTCAAATTCAGGCTTTCTCAGAAAAGTCTCTTCTGATGGAGACTCATTTTCCCTTTTGTTTATCTGTGTTTTGCCTGCCCAAGTAATGCTGCTGTCACATTCATTACTTTCTAGGTCCTTGTCACTATTAATATCAATTGTAATCAGGACTGGAGAAGAATGTACTGATTTACTTATGTTATGTTTCTGGTGTTTCTCCTTATGTTTTTCTTTTTTCTTTTTGTGACACCTCATTATGTCCATCATTTTTCATTTGTAGAATGTCTCTACACTTAGATTCCTAGTTTTTGTTGTTGTTGTTGTTGTTGTTTTTTCTCTTATGCTTTTTCTTACTGATTGTCTGAAAGGCTATCTTCATTTTTGTAGCAGTTGCTGAATTTTGGTTGTTTTCTTGAAGTCTCTCTTTTTGCTAGAACTGTGGTCTCCTTGGTTGCATTCTCGAAACTGGGAGCTTTGTAATTCCTTTTTCCACCAGGCTTTTTGCTTTCTCTTGTATCAGTCACTCCCTGATGTATTGTTTGGTCATCTATTTGATCTGCACCTTTCATAACAGCAATAACGTCTTTTGTGGAGTCACCTCCACCTATACAGATCTAACATTTCAGTAAAGGATTGTATACTTTATTCTGGACTAGTGGCTTCCTTGGATAGTGAGCATGAGTCCTCCTCCTCCATGAGTATTTATAGTCATCTTTGACCATGTTTTGACAGAAGCATGACCTTCCAAAAAGCAGAACATTCCAGATATCTACTTGACAATTGTTTCTTATATAATAATGATCATTGTAACTGCTTCTTGTTCTTGTTTAGCCATGGATTTTGCTACATGATTATGATCTGCTTACATCTCTGCATATAGTACTGTCATGACTGAGAGAGCCTTTCTGGCTTTTTTGAGACATGCCAGAGTCATGAGTTCTTGACTTCCTCTTGTTTCCTTTGCTCCTATGTTTGCTACTATCTCTGTTTCTTGATTGTGTCCTCAGAAGTTGGCCTTTATCAACTTTACTGCTCTGTCATGGTCTGATGAACATTACTGATTCAACTTTGTTGTGAATAGGATTGTATACTCCTGGACAACCTTTCATTACAGGCGGAGCACATTATGTCCCTTCCTGAACAGGTCTCCAGATCCTGTGGACATATATCTTTTACTTTACATTTGTTCTTCTTATCATTTTTCTTCAGAGCTGCAGGAGACAAGTGATTTTTATAACTACCTACATTTTCCCACGAGGGACTGTAACAAGCCGTTCCTGCTTGGTTCGCTGTCACTACAACTGTGAAACTGGATTGGCTGCTGTTTCTTCACATCTTCCCTTTTCTCTTCCCTGACTGACTCCTCAGTGTCCAAAGACTGCTCAACTGGTTCTCACATCCATTCAAATAATGGCTTAACATATGCCATAATAATACATTTGTCCAAAGAATCACTGATTTTTGAATCAGAATTAGTTTGTGAGAGTTTGCTGTTCAGTTCTCTTTGCAGCAGAGTCCTTATTAGAATTTCTGAAACCTCTTCAGAAGAAGCTATGCTTGCACGGACCTCTTCTAAAAAGGAATATGATGGACCTGGAGTTTCATCTTACCAGAGGGCCTGATCAGTGCTGGTTACAGATGAACTGTAATCTGGTCCTTGAGAATCGTCCTCAAATGGAGATGTACTAATTGATGAGTCTGAAAAGCTCAATTTGTCATGCAGTGTTGCAGGAGAATCATATTTAACATACTGATCATATGCCTTTGAGTTAAAAAGAGATTGGGTAGGACTGACAAATTCAGCTGAAGTGTGTTGTTCTTTTGTTAAGGTGGTATGGTAAGGAAATATCCAGTCATTAGATCTGGCAATAGAGACATTTTCTGAAGGGCTGGGTATGTACTGCTTAAAGTTAAATACAGCATAAATTCAATAGAAAATAGAACAGAAAGGACTTCCACTTCCAGGACATGCATTCTACTTTTGCTTTTGACTGCTCCCGGACACAACAGAACAGAAGCTTTGGAAGTAGTGATCAAATATTGTCAAATCTAACCATATAGATCGGGCATTCAGAGTCAGGAAATACATTTGTCAGCACTGTTTGTTGCAGCTTCCTTGTGATAGCTTTGGGTTATTGTTACCCACTGCAAAGTCCTTAGCTGCTAAATCATGTTCTATAAAGGAAGCAGCAAGCCCAGTAGAAGATTGTAATTATCCACAGAAGCGTGGGCAAAAAAATGTGCCATTCAGACACACAAATGGACACACAGGCACAGATAGATACACTGGCACACACACACAAGCATGCACACAAGTACACAAGTGTGAAGGAAAAGTACAGGCTTCTGCTGTAGCTCAACAAGTGCATCCAAAAGGGTATATTCTGTACTGTGTGCAATCCATCCTGAAAAAAGAACTTTGTGTGAAGACCACTGCAAATGCAGAGGGATGGAAGGATTCATATGTGGAGTAGTTTTCTCAGAAAAAGTCAGGCTGGTGCAGATCATCCTTCAGGGTTGCATTTTTTAGAACCAGGTAATAATATAAAAACACAATAACAGCAAGTTTCATAAAAGCAAAGGCTGAGCAACAACCACTTAAACTTTAAAATAGATATTTGAAAATATGTGGGAAGCATAAAGATATCCCCACACATAAATAGAGAAACAGAAAACAACAACTAAGCTAAGATTTTAATTGAAATGATGTACATACAACACTTTGACAACCAAAAGTTGATATTCCTGATTCCTATTTTTCTAAACAGTCATAGAAATCCAGTTCTCTCATTCCTTCATACACAAAGAAGATAGTAGAACTATCTACTACACTGTAGAAAAATGGGTTGTCAAATCTTAATCCTACTATCCTATTAGCATTTTTTTTTACTATACACTGTTTCTATTGATGACGTGATTTTTCTAGTTTTATAATTCTTTTTTTTAAAGGAGCATAATACCTATATTTTATTATATCAACTCTAAATTAATTTGTTAATTTAGTTTATAAAGCCAATATTTACACCATTACTACCATTTACAAATGTTATTTTGTATTTTGGACAGTTGCTTTTATATGAACAAGGGTTTATCATCTTTCAGGAATTTACAGAAGATCCTGCAATGAAGTCATGAAAAAGCTTAGGTTTTCATTCCCAGTAAAACTGGTTGTATTGCTGTTAGGATATAATGATTTGAGAACAGTCTTCTGATAAATGAAGACTCAATAAAAAACACAAACATGCATTTATTTAAAAAAATAAAATAAAATAAAAAGTAGGTCTTTATATATGTATACATTATTAATATGTATGTAATTTAATTAATAATATTTAATAATTTTATAGATAAAGACCAACTGGAAACATGATTGCCCGCTAGGTGAATGTTTTCAAATTTAATTAGCACTCACTTTTTTTTTTTTTTTACCAGATGAGGGAGTTTGTCAAATTTTTAAAAAACATTTAATTTGTAACAAATCAAATTTTAAAAAATATATATACATGTTATTTTAAAATTAAAGTTCTACTTGCAGTCATTAATCTTTTCAGCCTAAAGTCATTGTCCCATGTCAAATCTTAAGATCTTATGTCTATTATTATTATTATTGTATTTTAATAATCTTTTGGGAGTTATCTTTCATGGCAAAATAATTTTTTTTTTAATTAAAAAAAGTAATTTTTGAAAACTGAATGTGAATGGATTCTTTAAAATTTCAATTCTTTTTTTCAGACCCCTTTTGGATAACACTTCACCTCTGTTAGTTGGCCTTTTGACAGTCTTTCTGATCCAATATTCATGCAAATTATATTGTCATGTTTTGTGACTTTCCTACAGTTATCACTCAGCTGTAGCCTAGATTTGCAGGTTTTATTATTATTGTTGTTGTTGTTGTTGTTATTATCGCTAATGGATTTGCAGCTAACCTATGGCTCCAGTCATGGTCAGTTGCCTTCAGTATCACCGATGTATGCATTGTGCTGATAAGTACTGTGGTTCATTTTCCTCTTGGGTAAGCACAGTTAAAAAATTGAGAGAGGGAAAGAGAGAATGAGAGAGAGAGAAGCCCTCAGATTAATAATTACCATAGCCTGAGACAGGGATGGCAAAACACATTTGATTGCTTTCTACCCTTCAGTGCTGTGTAATGAAATATGGCTGTTTCAGGACAAAAAGAATGTGATAGCTTTTTGTAGTTTTAATATTATTTCACTGCATTCCTCAAAATGGCATTTAATTCAGCATTGCCAGTGTGATAATGTTTTAATTAAAGGGCAAATCTTTCTCTAGTTATGGATTCTTTACCACATCAAAAGGACTGTCCCTAATATTTGCAGTGTCATCATTTCATATTACATTTTAATTTGTTAGTTCATCTGTGTGAACTGAGTACCCTAATATGTAAAGAATCATATGTCATGATTCAGTGGTTTAACAAAGCATGTTGAAAGGTAAAGAGATTAGTAGAAAGAAATAGAAGATTTCAACCTTATGGAACATATTATGAAATAAAATTTGTATGCAAGAGTACCCATATCACACAGGAATACAGAAGAGACTGTTTTTTTTTTTTTATGCATTTTGCTGTATCACATACAATTTTGTATTTTTCTTGGTAAGAAAAGAAAAAAATACAAAATTTAATTCATCTCTAAAGATATTTTAATTCAGAGATAGTGGTTAGCATTGTATGACAAGTAAAGTGATTTTATTACATGTGATTTTATTACATGGTGATCATGAAGATCCAAGGTAGTCATGGTGAAATGGATAAACTCAGAAATTATGTGTATTCAGCTACTCCACAAAATGTCCATTCCATATATCTGCATGTTTACATAGTTAGTATCCCATAATCCCTTTTTCTAGAGCTAAGGAAAATAAACAAAGTGGAAAGAGTGGCACCTTGCTAAGTAGCTGATTAAAATTAAAAAGAGGTGTGAATATAGATAGTCATGCTTCTATTTGAAGAATAATCACACCTGTTCCTTCCTTATATTGCTACATAATTTGTGTAGGTACCTCAAAATCCATATCTTGTTGGGATTTTCTGTATTATAACCATTTGCTACATCATGACATTGGTAGTAGGGTGACAGTTGGACCAGATCTCTTGAAGGTTTTTTCCAACCTTAATGATTCTATGATTTTATATCATTTGCTGACATTATAAATAACTCACGGTTACTTTTGTAGCTTGCTTCCTCTGCAGATATTTTTAGAGTGTATACTGAGTGCTTGAGAAACAACAGTATTCTAGAAATATTCTTTCCAGAGTTGTCCAAGCACAGAGATCTTGGAATGAATAATGACCATTTGTGTTTTATTTTTATTGCAAGGACTGGAGTCTTGCTCAATCTTTTACCACTTGGCATTTAATATGCCCACATTGTATGAGTTTTCAGCGGTAGAATTTGAAAGTTGAATACTGAAATCTGAGTCTCTGAGTGCTTGCCTTAGTTTCCCCATATATCAGTTTGGAGAGCTAAGCAAAGAAATTAAAAAAAAAAAACACAACAAACAAAACAAACAAGCAAAACCCCTGCTCTACTAAGAAAATACAAGTAGCTGGACTCTAAGTAATGATAAGGATAAAGGTACTTTTTAAACCCTATTTTCTCTATATGTTTATAGAGAAATATTTATGTATCTTTTATATATCTTTGTTTATATATCTTCCCAGCTCGTGCAGACCAGCCCCGAACTCTGAACTCTCTTTCAAATTCTTGAGGCCTTTCACCTGGTCATTCTTTCATACCAACATGACACTTACAGTTCCCTCCCACTCCACCCAGAACTGTATAGGGAATATTCAAATATTCACTCATATGATAATGTTGTCCTTTTATTCTTCCTTTTTTATTATTTATTTATTTATTATAGGAGCTCAAAAATACATCTGGTTGCTTTTCAGTATCTGGGCAAAAGTAGGAGATGTTGATGGCTGTGGACTGAGGGTACTCTCAGCCTTCCCTACACAAAATGTTTTATTTTTCATGGAATACTAAATAAATAAATAAGTTATAGGAACAAGAAAAAGAATGGTGGAGTGATTATCATTATCTGGTCTACTGGTTATTTTGTTAGAAAGAAATCATGATTTTCAGGACTTCCCTGTATTCTTATATTATACAGGATGCTTGACTAAAAAGTCAATCAACTCTATCTGAACTTTTTCTGAGCAATCCTACCTTCACACGGCATCTAATTTTTCCTGTTACAGATTGCAGCTTAAAAGTCACAATGCAGCTAATTGAAGGCCCTGTTGTAAGGATCATCTCATTAAATACTGAAATGCAAGCATCTCCCAAGTGAAATGTGGCAGCTGTTAAACAGAGAACAGCAATACTGCACGAGAGCTCAGGACAGTGAAAAAGAATACTGTATCTAATCATAACTGCAGGAGAAGTGTCGGTAGACAGAATGCAATTACCCAAACTGGAAAGTGTCCAAAATACTAGGGTTGACTTACATGCTCTTTCCTCTATTATTAGTGCTGGAAGAGGGGAAAAATGAGACTGGTATTGCGCTACATTAATGTGTAAATCATCAGACTTTGCTAATATGCAAAACATTTAGCTTCCTTTTATTTAAAAAAAAAAAAAAAAAAGAAGTCCTTTTTGGAAGAAAGTCTACTACATTACAGGATCAGGAAAAAACGTGAACTAATCAGGAAGTATCATCAACGTTCTTCCTTCAGCGGAGTTGTCCTTTTGCATCTTGTAAGTTGTGTTCTGCAAAAGCCCTGAAGAAATGGGCCCTTTGAACTCAAAGCCAATGTTCTAGGTCAGAAATACAACAATTCTTAAAAAGTGGTTTGAAAAAAAAAAAAAAAAAAGAGTGAGGTTGTAACTTGAAAAGCAAGTAACAATAGGAAAGCATTCTTCTCCTTGCAGCATCATGCTGCTACATGGTGGTGTTGAGTGTTTGGATATACCATTTGTACCCTCATCGATACCCATACTGCCACTCACAAATTTGTTAAAGCAAGCAATTTGTTTTGGTCAGTTCTTTACTACATCCTCTTTCAAGTAAAAAGTTTATTAACAGATTTTCTTTCATAATTCAGTAACATAAAAAAATATTTATTTCATCTGCAAAGGGTCCCACCCTGTCCTTCATATATGCTGTGTCAAACAATCTGAACTTTCTACCCCACAAATGTTAATGGTATTTCCAGACAAATTCAGGTTCAGAAAAAGCATCCTTTGAAAGTCATCACCTTCAGTCTACAATTCTGAAGGAAGAACAGCATTTGCAGTCAAGAGATGGGGCAGAAAATTCCATTTCTTTTAGACAGCTGAGACATGCTGCTTTTGAGATACTCCCTCAGAAGGAAATTACACTAAAACTAGAAACATAAAAGATAACTGTGCGTAGGGGAAAGCTTTTTAATGTGTTGTACATCGTGAAGAGTGTTACAAATAAAGTGTGTGAACTAGTTAATATCAAGTTTTTTGGGGTTATTGATGGAACAGTAGATTTAAATAAGCTACCTTATACACACAAAAACAGAAAAAAAAAAGCAACTCTTTTACAAAAAAAAAAAAAGCTGTGTTTATAATTATGAAGATTTTTGATAGCTGATTTGATAGCTGTTTCAATAAAGCTGATAGGTTGCAGAGAGACAGAAAACCTAAACAGTTAAGACTGTCTGGAGAAAAGGGACCGATGACAGGAGGATGAAAGTAATGTCTTTTTTTTTGAGAGAGAACACACATAAACACAATGGTGTGCTTAACGGAAACATCTGACATACTTATGGTATTTCTAAAGAATTTCTAGATGTTAGGTAGGGTTCAGTATTCACTGGAGACAGTTTCCAGAAAGACCGAAACAGAGACAGACATGCTTAGCTCTCATCATATAGCACCAGGGTATATTAACAGTATTCCTATACTGAAACTTAGGATGTTGTGTGGTTCTTCTCTGAGACAGGTGGCGATATGAAATCGAGTCTTGAAAACAGTTGTGCTAAAAGGCCTGAGGTGTTATTGGGAAGGTGGCTGAGTCATTGTAACACCAGTCATCAATAAGTTTACCATGGTGAAGCACACAGGACAAATCACACAATCACAGAGTTTGGATTTGTTTAGTGCATGGTACAGTGCTCTCTGGGTGTGTTGTGTGCCTTTGTTGGGAAGACTAGAGCACCTAAGACTATAGGTTCACATAAAGGATAAACAAAATAAAGCTACTGCATAAGAAAAACAAACAAACAAATACCAAACAACAAATGCATAGATATGATACCTATACAAATGTGCCTGTATTAGTTTTCTGTTTTGTATGTCTTGCACAGATACTTTATCTGGTTAAAATTAAACAGGAATCAAAGACAAATATTCCATCCATGTAACGGTACTGTGGTGTAACATGTTAATGTCAGTGTTTCAGGCTGATACTATGGTACAATTACTGTTTTATCACTCACAGGTGCAATCCAGCTGCCAAAACTAATACAGACCACTTACACAGATTCTGACCCCCTACTTCAGTCAGAGGTTCTGATGCTCTTTTATGAACAAATATGAATCATCTGAGCATAATTCTAACAACACTGTCAGTGCACATTAATATAACTTCTCTCTTTGGTGGTAACACAGTCATGATTTTGAAAGACTAATGTTAAGATATGCTTTTAGTATTATGATGTGTATATATGGTGAAGAACTACCATATTCATTAGGTCATTATAAGTATGATGGTAATGAATGATTGCATTTTATGTATAAGAGTAAAATTGTACATTTTATTTTAAAGTAACTGTTCTGGATTTAAACTAATTGCTGTTGCTTAAATTTTATGCCTTTTTATAGTTAAGAAAGTCTTCATGGTCTGTAGTGAGGGTAAACAACCTCAGTGATTTGTGTCCAATCCTCATGCCCCAGTGGGCTTTTTCTCCTCTGGACCACTTACTCTGAGGCTTACATGAGGCTGAAATAGCAAAACAGTATTACATTTCTGGAAAATTATACTAACAAAGGTAGTGGATGAAAATACTAGCAACATTCTTATGGACCTGACAAAAATGTGAAACATTGGAATTAGACAATGAACAACTAAGTATTTCTGAGGCGGAAGACAAAGAATTGAAACATTCCTTTGAGTTAAAAGAGTTAAAGCTCTTACTAAATTTCAAGACTATTAGAAAACATAAAACTGAATGCAGGATACTGAATGCAGCTTATGTTGCTTTGTTTATTTTATACTAAAGAATATTCACTCAAGTGGCTAAGTGAGTCTTAGGCTTTTTCTTATGCCTATATAGGTAAGACATGATACTAACAAGCCTTCTCAATGTTTTGATCGTTTTATAGGAGTAAAAATGGAGAACACACAGTATTTTATAACCTATAATAAACCTTTATTATGTTTGTTTTGTGCTGAAATTCTGAGAGAAAACTGAAGATAAAAAAATTTTGACTGAATTTTAAATATTTATATTAAAAAATAAGTACTTAGGAGAGAAAGATAATCCAATCTATTATTATTATTATTATTATTATTTATTTTTTTATTTCCAAAGATCTAGTAATTGAAAATCATTATTTAGTATGAATAGGATTTTGGAAATATGTTGCGACTAGAAGAGACTCATTCATCAATCTGATTCAAAGCCCAGCTGGACAGTATTTAAGTAATCAAATTCTGATTGCCTGTGTACTGGGTTACATAAGAAAAGTCACTTAGACAGATTTGAGATTAACCATGATACAATGAGGATTTCAGGATGGTATCCCAAGAGAGCATTTTGCATGCATCTTTCTCTCTCTCTCTCTATTTTTTTTTCCCCTACTGTGAATTAATAATGTATTTATGTACCCATGCTTTGGAAAATGCTTTTTTATTTACTGATTTTCTTTTAACGCTTTTCTATTTATTTTCATTATGTAGGTGTTTATAACCTATGTTTATAAGCTGTGCATTTTATCTGTTTTTACAATTTTTTGTTTAATTCCCTGCTAGTAGAATGATTTTGGTACACAAAATAATTTTACTTCAGTTTACTGACCCTACTTTGAATCTTCTTATTTTTCCTTTTTGTGCATTTGCCTGTAATTGACAAGCTTTTTGCAAGGAACCAGGTATTCCCTAGCTAACTGGCCTTTGTGAAGAAGATTCTTGAAGGCAATCAAAAAACTAAAATACCACATTTTCTTAGCTTGTAATTCCTAATAAATCAGTATCAGACAAATATTTGTATGTTAAAGGCTAAACACTTTAAGCCTTTTGACAGTAATTGAGTGTATTTTCAAGAGTGGTTTAATTTTGATAGGGATTCTTTCCATATTATTACCATTTGCCTCAGACAGTGAATATTTCATAATACTGACTGTTACTGCACAGTTGGCACAAGTAAATATACAACAGTCAAATCTAGTTTAAAGGCCTCCAGCTGCAACTTTATTAAGAAATACCATTCCATAAATAAAGTTAATGTTTAGTCAATGGCTTTATATCCATGGTGGCAACATTCGTACACTCATCATCAGAACTGCAATAGCTGAACCGTAAGTATCCCATTAGTGCAAGGCCCTAAAGAAGGATCAGATGCTCTTGATTAAGATGTCTCCATAATAAATCTGAGAATAGCTGTTCATGTCCTTAACATTTATCTAGGCATGGCAGCACCTTTTTTATTTAGAACTATGAGATAAAATGCACCAAATATAGCAGTAATAAGCAGTATAGTCATCCATATCATGAATTGGCCATGTTATTTCTGATGGAACTCCTGACTGAAATTTTTACTGTTATTCAACTTTTATTTGCTTTCTGAACACTTGTCAATATTTCCAATAATACATTTGGAAAATCTTGATCCCAGATCAGTTTCAAATATTCATTATTTATACAGCCAAATTGCCTAAGTTTCTTCCCAATAAATAAATAAATAAATAAATAAATAAATAAATCCTCCCTGGAATCAATCATAGTTCCCCTGTTTGGACATTTAAGATTCAACATTTTTGACTATTACATGGTTAAAACAAAATCTTTATGCTACTGGTATGGTAGATTTCAGATTCCAAATAGTATTTCTAGTTAATTTTAGGCCTTGCAGACCTGCAATTTCAAACTTAAGTTTTTCTGAGTAGAAGCATTTGGAATATTTATACGAACATTGCATATAGATAAGTTTCACATTTGTTGTGCTTATACACCTGTACCAACAGGAAAGAGCCTTAGGAAGTTCCCAAGCTTTTGAACATTTATACCTCCTGAATTCATGAAGATCTTAAGATATGTACATTAGACATCTTAATATAAACATAACATGTGGCCAAATCACTTGTGAATAAAGTGCCAATTCTCAAGTCTGGTTAAAATTTCGTCCTTCTGAACTATTGCAGTCCTGAAATGGAATGTTGAAATTCTACACAAAAAATACGTGTTATTGCAACACCATCAAGAACTCAGATGTAGGAACACTGATGTTAATATTGATAGACTACCATCTAATTCTTATTATTTGAGTCCAATTTAAAAATAAGATAATAAAATAAAATAAAATAAAATATAAATAAAGAGACAACATAATATTTGATAGAATGTCTTATGCAAACACTGCGTTTTAATACTTTACATTATAACCTTTTTATTTGAGTTGGTCTTTAAATGTCATTAAAATCTGTAAATCAATGCAAGCCTACATAATGGTTCAGGAATTATAAAGATATACATTTTGAAAGGGAGACCAATACACAGATATTGAATTGTGAATCATTTTAAACTTTCACATATGACCACATAAACATTAAATTATGCAAATTATAATTAAAAATATTAATTTAAAAAAATAAGAAAATTTGGTTACATCAGACTCAGATAAAATTAGGAAATAAAGACCTACAAAAGTGAATTTCCACATTTTTTTCACTATTTTTTCCTTTCTGTTTTTTATAGATGCTGCAATGTTCATGTCTTAACTCTGACTATTCTTAACAACAAATAGAAACCTCTGTGTGCATAAAAACCTGGTGTTTGACAATTCCTCTAACTGCCACTAATATCAAACAATATTTTTTCTTATTTTAGATCTCTGTCCTGAGATACAACAACAGGATGTGCCTTGGAGAAGAGTAAGGTTTTTTTTATTACTATTATTACTATAATAATAGTCGGATACTGTATCTTGATTTTCTTGATTTTTAAATGTCTCCATTATCCATGAATTTTAAAAATAGTAAACCTCTGCCACTGAGTGCTATTTACTATGTCCCACAATGTTTATTCAGGCTTCACATTGATTTCAGCAGGAGCTTTGCCTAATTAAAATTATTGTTCTGTGTGTATAAATACCAATATTAATTTTTTAGTAAGTTAATACCAAATATTTAAGCATCTATATTTCTCATGACCTCCTGAAATTGTATAAATGGGAAAACATCCTAGGTGGTTTTGTTGAAAAGTAACTTTCCTCTAGAAAAATATCCCCAAAGAAGATGAACTCTTCTCACAAACAAACAAATAATAAAAAAAAAAAAGTGGTGAAGTACACTTACTGGTGTTTTTTTCTTGATGTATATCTTCCATATTTAAAGACCATATGGAAAAGAGTTTGTATTTTTAGCTTACTTGCTAATCACTGAATATTATCTTTTTTTTTTTTTTTTTTTTTTTTTACAAGAAATGTCTCCCTTCTCTATACTATTTGGAAATATTTTGTTTGTTTACTTGCCTGCTCGCTTGCTTTAACTGTAGAAGAGGACATAAAAATAATACACAATTCATGTCACTCTTTCAAATATCATAATTAATGAGCTTTGAAACTGAAGTATTTTTCTTGTTTACCTTTTGTATTGTTTTCCCAATACTGGGAGAAATCTCAGTAAAAAACACGGTCAGAATCCAATCACCCAATCTCATAGCCTGGGCAGATATGAACATGCTAATATCTGTTAAATACTAGAAGCAGGCTAGAAGCAAAGTAGTATGTCAAGTCTCTGGTATGTTAAGAAGTTGTCATGGCATTGGTAGGGAAATATATCAACATTATTGTAATGTAAATAATACTGATTTCCAAGAGGTATGTTATGTTACAATGCTGGCTGCTAATCCTTATTTTTGTGTGTTAAAGATACCACAAAATGTGTTTGTATAGGAAAAGTAAAGTTACTATAACCCTCCAGTTGTAAAAGAATACATGAGCATGCTTGGAATTTTACTGTTGGTGTTATGAATTTAGGCCTTGGATTTTAGACCAAAGACTAACTCCAGTACTAAAAGAAACAAGTTCTCCAGCTAGGAGAATGAATTTTGTTTTACTGCACAGCAAAGGATGGTTGAAGGTATGAGCAATACTGGGAGTAGATCATCTGTGTCTGGCTCCAGAGAGAATCTTTAATTTTTCCTTTCCCCAAACATAAAAGCAATCTCCTACAGACACTGAAATCACTTGAGGTATATCTTCAATTTCATTTCAGTTGTCACAGTTCCTTTCCATTCTACAGAGTGGTATTAATTTTTGCCACCTCACTGCTTGAACATAAAACTTTATTACCTCAATTAATGAGTTTCATTTTCCCTTTCCTTTGATGTGTTTTGTGAGAATACACTATCCTTCCAGTCAAATTTGCAGGGTACTCTAAGAGTCATTTGACATAAACCCTTAAGCTTTGAAGCTATGCTGCCTTCAGACCTAGTGAGAAATTGGTATTTTACTTGTTTCACAAATGTCTTTTTGTTCTGAAGATATTTACTATTCACAATCATATCCTGATAATGCCTCAAGATATTTTCAGTAGACAAGAAGGTATTAAGTTCTAATGGGAAGAAGGAAGCCAAAAAGCGAAAATGCAGTTTTCTTTCCTTTAAGTTATTACATTGCAGACATGAGATCATTCATAAACAAAATCTGAACAAAGCATTTAGAAGTCAGAAAGATAAACCTAAATGAAGACCTTTCCAGACGGAAGACTATATGGATACAGTTTACTTTAAACTGTTGCAAGTAACAGCTAAAAGACATTTCTGGCAATCTAAACGGAAAAAGGGAAACTGAACAGAAAAATGTGAGTGTTATGTCCTAAAAGCAGTATTTTGATTCAAATACCAAAGTGCAGTAGTATGCTTATGCATACCTTTTAACCAAATACGTGCTAAAATTGTATTAATTTGCATTCTTTTAACAATGACAAGTTATAAAGATATAAGCTTTAATCCCAATGACAGTGCTTATCAGAAAACAAAAGATGAATATCCAAAGCATACTAATGATAATGAAAAACTCTGACATAGTAGCCTATAAATTAATCTTTATTTTTTTTCTTAGCTTCTCTCATTCTGCAATAGGTGTGTGAGTTGTGAAACATGTTGGTTGGACTTTGAGGGGAGTGTGCCTGGGACTGCAAAGGTGCACCCACAGCAGCACTTCCAGTAACAAAGTCTTATTTTGTCAAAATGTTCCACTGTGCCCCGAGCAGTTGATACGAATGTCTCCAGAGATAGTGATCATAAAAATAGTGCCTGTGTTTATATTTGAACAAAACCTGCTGCTACAGTCTCACTTGTATAGTATCATAGTCCATACAGTAAAAAAAATTAAAAAATAATAAAAAAAAAATAAAAGTCCAGTAGTTTGCAGATTATTATTTCTAACCAGCAGAGTTGTCATTAGAATAAACATGCTGTTATACAAAATTTTTTTGAATGAACTGTTGTAAACAAATCTGCATTGCTCAGCAAAAAGTGTTGACAATCTATTTTAATTAACTAAAGAATATGACATTAGATGTGTCATCACGCTTCGGCATCTGTATCTTAAAATGAGCTAAAAAAATTTAAAAAGCTTTTTATGCTTTGAAGTGTTTTCATATATTACCTACATTTTGTCGTTGATATGCATGTATTGACATCATCGTATTCATAAGACATCCAGAAAAATTCTTTCAGACTGCTTCAACTGTTCAGTTCTTAACTGAGGTCCAGATTGTGTGCTTTTTGAGCAAATGGTTTCTTTGGGGCTCTTGAGATAAAGATATTTTTTTCAGTTCTGTCTCTCCACACACAGCAGAAAGCTTTCTATTATTTTGTTAAGACATTTAAAAATACATATATATTTTATTTGAATGCTCCTTAAATAAGCAGACTTAGCCTTTTTATTTACTACAGCCAAATTAGTAGAAAGATGTTAGTGATATTTCTAAGTGAAAATGACAACAGTTCAGTCTTAAATGTGCTAAAACCTCTTAGCTGTTTAGTAAAACAAATCTACATCCCACCTAAATATCATAGGAACAAAAGATGAGATAGGTATAAATAGGGAAATTTTATAGTCTTATACAATGGTTATGCAGCATATGGTTCAAATTAGCATAGCCCCACCCCAAAAAAAAAAAAAAAAATCCAGAAAACTTTTTACGACTATGTCTTTGACTAAATCACTTCTTTTTCCCCTTGAGTATTCTGAAGTGACTCTGAAACGCAAAACCTTAACACGTTATTCCTATTACATCTCAGAAGGTCCTGAAAAATTGTCAGTGGTTTTGTTTTACTTAATCCAACACACACACACACACAAACAAACAAACAAAAAAAACCAAACACTTATGTTAATTATAATGGCAAAAGAAAGGCTAATTAGTCTTTCAAAGACAAATCCTAAAGGTGATATGCCTTAGATAACTGTATCAGAGAACCTTACAGTTTTTGCATCAACTACTGGAAATCAACTGAACCAAAAATAAAATAATCATTTGATTTACATTTTGTGAAAAGAAAAAATAAGTCTCTTCTTGGGGAGATCTCCACCATCAGAATCCATCCAGTCATCTAGACTAGAATGAGTAAAATTTTCAATTTCAGTAAAAGTTTCAGTTTGCGGATAGGAACTTTCCTCTCTAAAGAAGCACAAACAGAAGACCTCAGGTGTATTAACCAATTGGCACAAGTTTCTAAATTCTTTGCAATGTATGGCAAGCAATGTAAGGCACACGGTTTTAGTATTATGGTGTTTTTGTGAACTTAACATGTTAAGAAGCCTATAGCAGCTAGGTTTTTCCCCTGGATATGAGGTTTTACTACTGCAACATTGTTAACATATTTCTTACATAGTTTATTTTTACATATGATCTGCTGATGTCCATGTAAAAATCCCAGATACTCACCCTTTTTTGAAATAGTGAACTTACTGAGTTCTTCATTTCCTCTGGAAAGTTTTGTTTGAAAGGTAGCAGTAAAACCAACTCAAAGGTATCTTCTAAAACTTACATGTCAGATGCTGCTAAAATTGTTATAAACATTGGTCAGTTTCTGCAGTAAAACATACATGTATTAATGTATTCTTTTTATGATTCTTTCTTGAAGGACTGCTTTCATTTTCCAATTTTTATAACATTGCATTGAATTCATAGCATTGTAGAAAAAAAAAAAGGCAAACAAAGAAAAAAAACAGTTAATTTGTGATTGGTCTTTTTGTTTCCTTATGCTGTTTTGATACTGAAGATGTTACAAGATTTTTTTTCATAAGACTGCTCACAGTATAGGCATATACAAAATAACATAAATATACATCACGGTCTGATGGCAATAATAGCAGTTCTGTATAGATCAACGTAGTTGATTCTCATGGTAAATTTCTGAAGGAACTTCACAAAGTAAAATTATTGTCCTCTAAGGGTAAATGTTATTTTCATTTGTAATGTATGAAGAAAAAGGTAACGATGAAGTGTGATACAATATTTTTCTTCTCTTGTATTTGATTCATATTTGAGTTGAAGGAATACCCTCAGATGCATGTCTACTGTTAAAGTGTAAGTCTTGTCTGCAGCAAAAATTCCTAGTTTTTCCCCCTTTCTTTTTTATTATTTAGAATGTTTTAGTCAAATGTTTTTTGACAGTCTTAATGCTAGGTAGGACCAAAAATTCAAATATATATAAAATTGATGATATAAAATGTGATATGAAATGATATAAAAGTCTCTCTGAATTTTGGATATGAGGACATCAAAAAAATATTATTATTTACATGGATTTTTTTTTCCCTGAAGAACTCAAAGGCAAAGTATCAAAGTAAAGGGAAAGCAATTAGAAATTTATCATGAAGAAAAGTATGGCAACAGTTTTTGCCCTTGTCTAAATAGTACTGTTTTAAATTCTTCCATTTTCTTAGTGTACATTTTCTTCATAGAAGCAAATAAGAAGAATAATATAACACTTTATTTATTTTGTGGTCTAAGCAGTTTTGCTAGCTTTTATCACAGTTTTTATTTTAGTGATTAAAAAAAGGCATTACAAACATTATACCTGGAACAATAATCACATAAAATTAATGTGATAGTTATCAGTAGATAAATTGTAGACATGCAGACTGGCATTTTGCCTCTGCCAAAGACATAAACATTTTATATTATGCAATATAGACAACAATATTACTTACCTACACTGCCAAATTTTGTCTGCTTGTTCTAACAATGTGGATCAGGCAGACAAATTATTTTTGTCTCTACCTCAGTGACGTTATGTTTACTTATAAGTAAGTAAAGTAGATTGTTTTGCCAGCTTTATATTGCTAAGGAAGATTTTTTTCAAACACTCCTACATGTATGATTTGAAACCTGATCCTACAGAAAAAGAGATGGGCTACTTAACAAATAATAATAATAATAATAATAATAATAGTAATAGTAATAATAATAAATTTTGTCTTCTGTATAATCAAAATGGTAGAAAGTTATATATGTCTTCTCAAACAAAAAGGCTGGTAGACGTATTTACCAAAGGCCTCATAATGTTTGCATTCGACTTTGCAGAAGACAACATTTATAAGACCTTTACAGTGTCTGGCATGTGCCATGCATTCTCTTGGAGAGTAGTATTATTCAGATATTGTCTTTCATTTGACACTTCCCCCACCACCCCCCACCACCCCCACCACCCCTTTTATTTTTAGGGACAGATTTTTAATAGCTTTTGGAAAATAAAACCCTTGAAGAATTTATTTTGGGGAAATAAATGCCAGGAAAGCTAGAAAGTATTGTAATTTTTTTAAGAGGGGAAAGAAAGAAAAAGAAAAAAAAAAAGAAAGGGAAATAAAAAAGCAAATAGAAGAAAAAAATAGAAAAGAAAGAAAAGGAAAAAGAGGAGAGGAGAGGAGAGGAGAGGGGAGGGGAGGGGAGGGGAGGGGAGGGGAGGGGAGGGGAGGCGAGGCGAGGCGAGGCGAGGCGAGGCGAGGCGAGGCGAGGCGAGGAGAGGAGGATAACTTTTCTCTGTTATAAACTATCATTTTTTATCACTAGGAGTTAATTTAGAAAAGCAGGAACTCCTAATTTGGATTGCTTGTGCTCTGAAATCAAATTTTAAGGACTAATTTAAGAGAACTTTATACAACCCTAATTCTGAAGTTTCCTCCATACTACCAAAGCCCTCATAAAATGGAGGCAGTTACAGTGCCATTTTACTACTTTTATGGTCCACATAATCTTATCAAACTTTGAAGAAATAAATGTAGAAGAGAGATTTTGCCTCCGAGCTCACTGGGAAATACAGATATAAGAGATGAGGCAATGGAATGTGCACAGTCAAATCTCTTCCGTACAGAAATTAATAATGAAACGGGCATTCTGCTTTAGCTTGTGTCTATGTTTTTCTTTAACTCAAACAGAAAATTTGACTATTTCTGATGCAATAGAAAATGTAAATTTCTCCTGGGATATTTGCATCATATTTTAACTGTTCAGCATTGGACAGGAGCAAAAGTGACTTGAATAGAATTGAATCCATATTTTGTTTCTTCCTTATTCCTATGCTGCTTGATAAGGGAATTCAGAGAGGAGAAGGATGTGTAACATCTACCAGAAAATGAACTCTTTCTGGTCATTTTCCTACATGCAGTATTATTTATGTTAACCACTCATCTTCTACATGAACATTTTCCAGATGCATTTTGAAAGAGTAATTTTACAGGATCTGGAGCATTTCTCTTATCTGTCATAACAGAAATATCTTCAATGGATACCATGTAATTAAGTATGAACTCCCCTGCCTGAGAGGCAACCCTAAATCACACTGTGCCTACTGTGCTTTTCCAGGTGTTTCTCTGACTGCTTTAGAATGTTTCTGGGCATACGCACTTAGAACAACGATTTCACAGACTGGTCTGCGTTTTCCTCATTTTCATCTTTTTTTTTTCCTTTTCCTTTTCCTTTTCCTTTTCCTTTTCCTTTTCCTTTTCCTTTTCCTTTTCCTTTTCCTTTTCCTTTTCCTTTTCCTTTTTCCGATAGTCATGTTCTAGAAAATCTTCTTTTCTGATATTTATTCTAACAATAATGTTGGAATCCAGATGTACAAAACTGATATAGGGCCAAATTCAGAGACAAATTAGGAACGACTTAATATCTTTTTGTAATGCAAATTAAAGTTTTTTCTGCGGCTTTTCTACAGAGTTTTCTAAAATGACAGCAACTTGTAAATGTGAATATTTTGCACTCTTTTACATGTTTTGTGATTTAGCTCATTGAATGTGAGTGAGAAATTGTATACAAAAGTTATATTCCAGAAAAGATATTCCACTTACAGACATCCAAGATAAAATAAAAAAATAAAAATAAAAAAAATAAATAAAATAAAATAAAATAAAATAAATAAAATAAAAAAGAAGTGAAAGTGGAGTTGCTTCATTACATGGTTCTCTTAATTAGAAGCTACATTCAATGAGTGTTTCTAGGCCACAATCCTTTTTTCTGTTTCTTTCAACTGGATGCATTTCCAAGTAAAATTTAAAGAAATCTGAAGTACAGCAATTTATTTGATAAGTGGGCTAAAGAACTAACTTACAGCAGACTAGATTCATTTACGATTTTCTCTTATGGCTACATATAGAAAAGGCCTGCTGAATGACACTATTTTTTGTCATTCGATACAAAATTGGTCAGTGAAATAAGAAATAGCAGCAGTGAGCAGTAATAGATTTCATGTTTGTTTGATTTGACATCTTTTAATTCCAAAAAATCCCTGATTCTTTTCTTTTTTTTTTTAACTTCTTTTGAAGATTGGATATCCCTGTCCCCCTCCATAAACAAATAATGTTAATTCTGAGGTACGCTAACCTATTCTTAGTGTATTGCTATATTTTCATTTCCTGCTTTGACCAACCTAGATATTTCATACTTTTCTTCCTCTTTGGATGCCTTTTTAGGATTTTTTTTTCCTCACTACTCAAGCTAAAGTTTTTGTTATTACTCTTTCCCAATAGTTCCAAATTTGCAATTCTTCAGGACTGTATTCATTCTATAATTATAGACAGGATCCAAAGCTTCCAGTCTGGCTGCAGAGACTCTCCCACTTGCTTTTTTTTTTTCTTTTTCTTTTTTTTTTTTTTTTTTGAGAATGAAAGTATTAGGCAGACAGTATGGAAGTATTTACAGAAAATGTGGTAGATAAATTCAACTTTTCAGAAGTTTTAAAAGTTTTAAAATTATAACAACCTGTCATTGTTTTATCACATGATCATTATTCATTGTGATAATCAGTTGGTTACTTTACCCTTCACTATTAATTGAAGAAAGAAAATGAAAAAATGGTTTAAAAAAAAAATCAACAGCAAAGAAGGGACAGAATGGATAAGAAAAACAAACATTCCTGCATGGACCATTTACTGTAAGTGGTGTGAAGTTATTTTGAATTATGCAAGGCTGAATCTGTTGCAGGGTACTGAACATGAAAATTCCCTTAATGACTCAAAAGCCCGAGAGCTAAAACATTAGATTTCCCAGAGCAGTAAAGAAAATCTTTTGGTTGACATAAAATATAATATTTCTTCAAACAGCCAGAATATAGAGAAAAAAATCATAGAATAACAATGTACAAGATATGTGAATATTTCTGGGGATAAAGAGTGTTAGAAGTAATATTACATTACGTAGCATTTTGTCTCTTGTTAGATAATGGATCTAATGATAATAATACAGAAGAATTAAATGTCAGAGAGAATATAACACACTGAACACTTTCCACTAAGGACAGATATTTGCATTAATTGTGAAATATCAGAAAAAAGGCTCATCATGCAATGTTCATTTTTTACGGTTGAGGTTTTCAATAGATAGCACATTGGATAAAGCATATTTATCTGAGCCATTTGCAATTATCCAAACCATTACACAGTTTTTTAGGGAAAACAAAACAAAACAAAACAACAACAAAAACAAAAACAGCTTTTGATACTTCCATAATAAAACATTTTGAATTATAAATATTTTTCAAAGGAAATAAGTGACAGATTGTATCTGTTTGTGTTTGCATAGTTTATACCACAAAGATTAAGATCTAAAAATTTGTTTTCTTTTATTTAAATGAATATTTAGACTGTTCGGTGTTTGCATGTGATTATCAGAAGTTAATAAAGATTTTTTTTGCTATAAAAGTTAAAAACATGTTCAGACAAGTAGCCCAGCAGTCTTTTGGAATATCTAGAATAGACAGTAAGATCTGTATGCAAGTTTTGCCTTAAAAGGTGTATGTGTAATTCTTAAAAATCATGTTAATCTACAATATTTTCTCTACTTTCATTTTAAGCTTCCTGATTTTTCCTTCATACATAGAAGGGCTTAGGTTGGGAGGGACCTTAAAGACCATCTAGTTCCAACCCTGCTGCCATGGGCAGGGATGCCACATACTTGTCAGATTGCCAGGGCCCCATTCAGCCTTGCCTTGAACACCTCCAGGGATGGGGCATCCACAACTTCTCTGGGCAACCTGTTCTAGTGCCTTACCACCCTCTGAGTAAGAATTTCCTCTTAATATCTTATTGAAATCTCCCTTCTTTTAGTTTAAAAACTTTTTTTCCATGTCCTATCAATGTCTGCCCATGTAAAAAGTCTCTCTCCATCTTTTGTTATAAACCCCATTTATGTACTGAAAATCTGCAATGAGGTTACCCCAGAGCTCTCATCAACCAGCTCTCAACTTTTCTTCATAGGAGAGGAGCTCCAGCCCTCTGATCAAATTCGTGGCCCTCCTCTGGACCTCACCTAACAGGTCCACATCTTTCTCATTCTGGGGGCCCCAGAACTGGTTGCAGTAGTCCAACTGGGACCTTACAAGGGCAGAATAGAGGGAGACAATCTCCTTCCTTGACCTGCTGGCCATGCTTCTGTTGATGCAGCCCAGAATGCAGTTGGCCTTTTGCATAGTGCTGGCTCATGTCAAGCGTTTCATCCACCAGAACCACAGAACCCCCAAGTCCCTCTCTGCTGGGCTGCTCTCAAGTTCTTCACCCAGTCTGGACTTTTGTCTGGGATTGCCGCAACCCAGCTGCAGGATCTCGCACATGGGCTTATTGAACCTCACTAGGTTCACATGGGCCCACTTCTCAAGCTTGTCTGGGTCCCTTTGGACAGCATCTCTTCCTTCTGTTGAATCAACTGCACCACTCAGCTTGGTGTCATCTGCACGCTTGCTGAGGGAGCACTCAATCCCACTGTTTATGTCACTGATAAAGATATTAAACAGTACTGGTCCCAAGACAGAATCCCGAGGGATACCACTCATCATTGGCCTCTATCTGGACATAGAATTCTTGAACAGAACTCTCAGGGCGTGGCCATCTAGCCAATTCCATATACACCAAATAGTCCACCCTTCAAATCCATATCTATACAATCCAGAAATCAGGACATCATGTGGGACCATATCAAAAGCCTTACAGAAGTTCAGGTAGACAACATTGTTCAGTCTTCCCCTGTCAACTGACTCAGTTACTCCATCATAGAAGGTCTCCAGACTGGTCAGGCATAACTTTCCCTTGAAGCCTTGTTGGATGTCTCAGATCACCTCTCTGCCTTGTATGTGCCTTGTCGTTTTTTCCAGGAGGACATGTTCCATGATCTTCCCAGGCACAGAGGTTAGGCTCACCGGTTTATAGTTCTCTGGGTTCTCCTTTTTAAAAAAGGGTATAAAATGGCAGTGATGTTTCCCTTTTTCCAGTCACCAAGGACTTTGTCTGACTGCCATGACTTTTCAAATGTGATGGAAAGAGGCTTGGCAACTACATCAGCCAGTTCCCTCAGGAACCTGCGATACATATCATTGGGCCTCATAGACTTGTACCTGTTCAGTTTCATCAGGTGGTCTTGGATTCATCATCTTAATTTCATCAAATTTAGTGTTTTGTCAATATGCTGATGTACCTACCTCCTAATGATGTTCCTTAAGTTATTTGCTGTGAACACTAAAACAATCAGAATCAGTTGTTCTCACAGTAAATATATAATACATATGGAGTTTTGTTAGTATTTCAAACAATAGTCAGTAGTTTGGAGATGACACACTGGATTTCACTCTGTACTAATCCATTTAGAATCTCTATTTCTCTTAGGTTGTATAGATTTTACAATATTTATATCCTGCTAGATAATATGTTACATTTTTCCCTTAATTTTTGAACTCATATTTTGAAGCAGAAATCACACTTTTTTATTCACCAGTGCTTTTATTAGTTTGTGCTCATACGGGACAAGCTACTATAGTGCAGAGATACCCATTCAAGATCTAAAGATTGTAGTGTGGCTACCAGAACAAGGTAAAGGAAACATGATCTCCCTGTGTGTATAATTTTCAGGTGTACTTTCAATGTTCACCTTGATTTAGAATCACAGAATCATAGAATCATTAGGGTTGGAAAAGACCTCCAAGATCATCTGATCCAACCATCACTCTACTACCAATGTCACCCATTAAACCATGTCCCTGAGCACCACATCCAACCTTTCCTTAAACACCCCGAGGGATGGTGGCTCCATCACAACCCTGGGCAACCCTTTCCAACGTCTGACTACAATTTCTGAGATGAAATGTCTCCTAATTTCCAACCTAAACCTCCCCTGGCGCAACTTGAGGCCATTCCCTTTAGTCCTATTACTAGTTTCCTGTGAGAAGAGGCTGAACCCCAGCTTTCACACCTTCCTTTCAGGTAGTTGTAGAGAGCAATGAGGTCTCCCCTGAGCCTTCTCTTCTCCAGACTTAAATAACCCCTGTGCCCTCAGCCACTCCTCACAGGACTTGTGTTCTACGCCTTTCACCAGCTTCATAACCTTTCTCTGGACACGTTCCAGGGCCTCGATGTCCTTCTTGTAGTGAGGGGCCCAAAACTGAACACAGTACTCGAGGTGCAGCCTCACCAGAGCAGAATACAAGGGGACAGTCACCTCCCTGGTCCTGCTGGCTACACTATTCCGGATACAAGCCAGGATGCTGTTGGCCTTCTTAGCCACCTGGGTGCACTGCCAGCTCATGGTCAGGCAAGCATCTATCAGCACCCCCGGATCCTTTTCCTCTGCACAGCTTTCCAGCCACTCTGCCCCAAGCCTGTAGCGCTGCATGGGGTTGTTGTGGCCAAAGTGCAGGACCCAGCACTTAGCCATATTGAACCTCATCTCATTGGCCTCTGCCAATCAACCCATTCTGTCCAGGTCCCTCTGCAGATCATCACTTCCCCCCAGCTTGGTGTTGTCTACAAACTTACAGAGGATGCACTCAGTTCCCTCATCCAAATCATCAGTAAAGATATTACAGGGGCCTGATCCCCTGGTTGTCCTGCATATGCTGCATGATTGCATTAAAGATGACCTGTTCCATCACCTTTCCTGGCACCAAAGTCAGGCTGACAGGCCTGTAGTTCCCCAGGTCCTCCTTACAACCCTTGTAGATGGGCATCACATTAGCAAGTCTCCAGTCATCTGTGACATCTCCAGAGGACCGTGACCATCAATAGATGATGGAAAGCAGCCCAGCAATTGCATCTGCCAACTCCCTCAGCACCCTTGGGTGGATCCCATCTGGCGTCATGGACTTGTGACAGTCCAGGTGGAGCAGCAGGTATCTAACTGTTTCTGCCTGAACTGTGGGGGGTTTCTTCTGCTCCCTGTCCCAGACTTCCAGGTCAAGAGGCTGAGGACTCCAAGGATAAGTGGTGTGGCTAGTAAATACAGATGTAAAGAAGGCATTAAGAACCTCAGCCTTTTCCTTATCCTCAGTAGTCATGTTCCCCCCTGCGTCCAGTAAATGCTGGAGATTCTTCTTGGCCCTCCTCTTGCAGTTAATATATTTATAAAAACATTTTTTTGTTATCCTTAACCATAGTGGCCAAGTTGAGCTCATGCTGGGCTTTAGCCTTCCTGATTTTTTCTCTGCATATGTTGGCAACTTCCTTCTACTCTCACCGAGTTGCCTGTCTCCTCTTCCACCAGACATAGACTCTCTTCTTGTGGACACTGAGCTAAGTTCCATGTTCAGCCATGCCAGCTCGTCTTACTGCACAGAGGGACAGCCTGCTCCTGTGCCTTTAAGACTTCCTTCTTGAGGAGCATCCAGCCTTTCTGGACCCTTCTGCCCTTCAGGATTGATGCCCAAGGGGCCCTCCCTACCAATGTCCTTAACAATTCAAAGTCTGCCCTCAGGTCCTTTTCTTTGTTTTATTTAAAGTCAGAAAAAGCTTTGTTGTTCCACTTAAAAAAGTGGGGGGAGGGGTGGGGGGGAGTGAAAAAGGAAAAATAAAACTTATTTTGTATTTGCTTTGCATTTGTAATTACAAACTGTATATTTTTTTTTTTTTTTTATAAGTGATTAGCACAACTTGGGTCCATACACTTTGTTGCTCAGGTACTTCAGTTTTGAAGACAGAAGTCAATCTTTTAGCATATTTTTCTTGTAGGAAACGTACTCAAAAGGAATAGACAGGTGCTTAAAAGACTAAGAAATAATATTATTGTCAAAGATGCAGGCGGAAGCCCTGTTTCTCTGGCTGTCACAGTTTAAAGATCTGCTCTAATGACAGATCAAGACACAATAAAATAACACTTTGTGTCAATACATGGATCTGGGTAAGAGGAGTCACAAATCTGACCAAACTTCGCTTCCTTCTTTGGACTGTGCTAGAATTTTACTGTATGCACAGAAGAAATTTGAAGAGGGTCAATTGTCCAAAGACCATTTTCATGTCAAAGTTATAGATTATTTCCTGCCTGGTGTTAGTCAAGAACATTAAACTATAAAAATCTATTCTACCTAGATTATTTTTCTCTCACTTGTTTATGTATACATACTGGCATGGAGTTGTTGCTTCAAACTAAAAGGTGCATATTCAGTTAGCAAAGGAGGGAGGACGACGTTTTATTTCTCACTGAATAAATAAATTATTAGTTAATCAATTAAAAATAGTAGATTTTGAATGGCCAGAGAAATTAATATTTGTATGATTTATACAGGCAGAAAGAGTACTAAAATTATCTCCTGCATGAATTAGAATTAGCTATGTTCTGGAAGATGTCTGAAACCTCAGTTCTGCAGCATTTCCTTCAGGTTGTCCTAAGGGTAGAGGGATGCACCCCACCACCAATATTACATATGCTAGTTTGGGAGAAGAATTTTGGGAGAGAAAAAGTGATAACCACCCTTCTTTTACTGGTGTTAATCAGAAGAGTACACTGACACACAGTAAAGTATTGAAGAAAGCACTGTTAGAAGCTCAAGGCTCACAGAAGGGTTTGGTCTTACCCGCTCTGGTCCACCTCTGATTGTTTAATTTTCTTGACGTTTATTTCTGCTTTTTGTCACATTTGTTAATGTTAGTTTTCATTTGTTGTGTTTGTTTAGAGTTTATGCATCTGGTTAGTGCCTGTATATTAAGTGTCGGTGATGTTTGTTCATTTGAGAAAGATGCATAGTCTTAGAAACTATCCCATTAGTCATTGGTATTGATGTGTGCAATGCAGTATGTGGTCAATTTTGACCTATCATCAGTACTATTACAAAGAACTCATGTTGCCATTTCTTTCCCAATATAAATGACCTTACCCCGTAAATTTTCCTTGCTGTACTGTAGCATCTCCCAATGGTGGGGAAAGATTATTGACCTACTGAAAAGAAATCTTGACACCAAAATCACAGCAAAAAGCTGTTAATTCTATTTGTTTGTCATAGAATCATAGAATATCCCGAGTTGGAAGGGACCCATAAGGATCATCAAGTCCAACTCCTGGCACCGCACAGGTCTGCCCAAAAGTTTAGACCGTGTGACTAAGTGCACAGTCCAAACGCTTCTTAAATTCAGACAGGCTTGGTGCAGTGACTACTTCACTGGGAGCCTGTTCCGGTGTGCGACCACCCTCTTGGTGAAGAACCTCTTCCTGATGTCCAGCCTAAACTTCCCCTGCTTCAGCTTCATGCTGTTCCCACGGGTCCTGTCACTGGTGATAACAGAGAATAGGTCATCTGCCTCTCCACTCCCCCTCGTGAGGAAGTTGTAGACTGCGATGAGGTCTCCCCTCAGCCTCCTCTTCTCCAGGCTGAACAGGCCAAGTGACCTCAGCCGCTCCTCATACGTCTTACCCTTTAGGCCCTTCACCATCTTCGTCGCCCTCCTCTGGACACTCTCCAACAGTTTAATGTCCTTTTTGTACTGTGGTGCCCAGAACTGCACACAGTACTCGAGATGAGGCCGCACCAGCGCAGAGTAGAGCGGGACAATCACTTCCCTCGACCAACTAGCAATGCCGTGCTTGATGCACCCCAGGATATGGTTGGCCCTGCTGGCTGCCAGGGCACACTGCTGGCTCATATTCAACTTGCTGTCAACCACAACCCCCAGATCCCTCTCTGCGGGGCTGCTTTCCAGCATCTCATCGCCCAGTCTGTACATATAGCCAGGTTTGCCCCATTCCAGGTGCAGGAACCGGCACTTGCTTTTGTTAAACTTCATGTGGTTGGTGATCGCCCAGATCTCCAATCTGTCCAGATCTCTCTGCAAGGCCTTTCCACCCTCATCCGAGTCCACAACTCCTCCAAGTTTGGTGTCGTCAGCAAATTTGCTCAAAACACCTTCTAGTCCTACATCCAAATCATTTATAAAATCATTGAAGAGAACTGGCCCTAAAATGGAGCCTTGAGGGACCCCACTAGTGACCATCCGCCAGCCAGATGTGGCCCCATTTACCACGACCCTTCGAGCTCTGCCCGTCAGCCAATTGCTCACCCATCGTATGATGTTTTTGTTTAGCTGTATGCCGGACATTTTGTCCAATAGGATCCTATGGGAAACCGTGTCGAAAGTTTATCTGAAGTCCAAACAGATCACATCATCTGGTTTCCCTTGGTTGACTAGATGGGTGATCTTATCCTAAAAGGAAATCAAATTTGTTAGGCAGGACCTACCCTTCATGAACCCATGTTGGCTGGGACCAAAGACTGCATTGTTCCCCAGGTGCGCTTCAATAACTTCAAGGATCATCCTCTCCATAATTTTACCAGGCTCTGACGTGAGACTGACAGACCTGTAATTGCTAGGGTCTCCTTTTTTACCCTTCTTGAAAACTGGCACATTTGCCAGCTTCCAGTCCAATGGGACCTCACCAGATTCCCAAGATCGTTGAAAAATAATTGAGAGAGGTCCCACAATGATGTCAGCCAGCTCTTTAAGCACCCTGGGATGAATCCCATCTGGACCCATGGACCTGTATGGATCCAGGTGGAGCAGCAAATCCCGCACACGTTCAGGGTTGGTGGGGAGTTTGTCATTTCCACCGTCATGGTCCTCCAGCTCAGGGTACCGTGGGTCCCAAAGCCCATCATCAGCGTTGAAGTTGGAGGCAAAGGCAGCATTAAACGTCTCTGCTTTGCCTATGCCATTGTCTGTGAGGAGACCCTCCCCATCTAGTAGCAGACCTATGTTTTCTTTGGTTCTCCTTTTTCTGTTCACATATGTAAAAAAAAACTTTTTTATTGTCTCCCACAGACATGGCCAGCTTCAACTCTAGTTGGGCTTTGGCCACACGAATTTTCTCCCTACAAACACGAACAGTGTCCCTGTATTCCTTCCTCGTCGCCTGTCCCTCCTTCCAGCAGCCATACACTTTCTTTTTTCGCCTTAGCTCCAGTAGAAGATCCCTGGTCAGCCAGGCTGGCCTTCTGCCCCGCTTGTCTGACTTCCAATATTTTGGAATCGCCTGATCTTGTGCTTTTAGGAGGCAGTGCTTAAAGATTGACCAGCACTGATGGGCGCCCATGCCTTCAAAAGCAGTTTCCCAGGGGACCTTGCTGACTAGTACCCTGAGTAGCCTGAAGTCTGCTTTCCCCACATCCAGGGCTGAAGTTTTGATGGCAGTTTTCCTTCTGTCACCATAAATTCTAAACTCAACCACTTCATGGTCACTATGACTGAGACGGCCGCCAATTGCCACATCTCCCACAAGACCCTCTCTATTCTCCAGCAACAGATCTAGGAGGGCGCCTTTCCTAGTTGGCTGTCTTAGCACCTGCACCAAGAAGTTATCATCTAGGTGCTTTATGAACCTCCTGGACTTGCTCGTGTCAGCCATGTGGTGATCCCAGTTGACGTCTAGCAAGTTAAAATCCCCCATTAGGACGAGGGGAGTCGATCTCAAGGCATCTCTTAGTTCTGCAAAGAATAATTCATCAGCGTTGTCGTCCTGGCCAGGTGGTCTATAATAGACTCCCACAACGACATCCCCTTTATTTGTTCATCCCTTAATCCTTACCCAGAGGTTTTCAACTTTGCCATCACCAACTTGAAGTTCCACACAGTCCAGCCCATTCTTCGCATACATCGCCACCCCACCACCTCGCCTACCGTGCCTGTCCCTCCTGAAGAGCCTGTAACCATCTATTGCAACACACCAGCCACAGTGGTGTCCCACCAGGTTTCGCTTATGCCGATGATGTCATAGCTGTGGGACTGGGCCAAGACTTCTAGCTCATCCATTTTATTCCTCATACTGCGTGTGTTTGTGTAGAAGCACTTCAAATGTGCCTCCCTACACACAGCACCTTGTGTATCCGACTGAAGGGCCTCACTAGGACACAGTCCCTCTGATTATAGCACACCATCCCTTAGCTCATCACCGGCATGCCTGGTTCTATCCCCTTCCCCCTTCGACTCTAGTTTAAAGCCCTATCTATCAGCCCTGCCAACTCCTGAGCAAAAATCCTCACCCCTCTCTGAGAGAGGTGCATCTCATCTGGTGCCAGCAGGCCCGGTGTCGTGTAGACCTTCCCATGATTGAAAAACCCAAAATTCTGCCGGTTGCACCAGTCCCAAAGCTACGTGTTAATGTGATGAGTCTGCTTGTCAGCTTCGATCCCCCCTATTGGAAGGACAGAGGCAAACACAACCTGTGTCCCTGATCCTTTAAGTAGTCGCCCCAAAGCCCTAAAGTCCCTTTTGATCACTCTTGGACTTCTCGTTGCTACCTCGTCATTACCAGCCTGAAAGACCAGTAGTGGGTAGTAGTTGGTGGGCCATACCAGGCGCTTGACTTTCCTAGCGAAGTCTCTCACCCGAGCCCCAGGGAGGCAACAGACTTCCCTGGGGGTTGGGTCCGGTCAGCATATTGTGCCCTCTGTCCCTTTCAAAAGGGAGTCCCCCATGACAATAACCCTTCTTTCTTTTTTGAGAGCTGATGTAGCAATGTGGGGGGTAGGGGACCTTGCCTTAGGCATCCTCTCTAACCGGGACGGGCTTTCGCCTGCTTCGTTGTTCTGGTTGTCATGTTCTAGAGCTTCGTACCTGTTATATAAGGGTAGATAGGAAGGTGAAGTGGGCAGGGACAGGGCTCGCCTACCCCCCCAAACAGGAATCTGCCTCCATTCCCCCCCTTGGCTTAGGTCCCCTCCTGCTGCCTGGTGGGATGAGGGAACTTTTGTCTTCTGCGTAGCAGGAGACATTTGTGCTATGGCAGGCTCATGAGTCTGTCTCAGAGAGGGTAGAGTACACATCCACCAGTCAATTTCCCTCTCTGACTCCCTGATGCTTCTGAGCCTGCTCACCTCCTCCCGAAGCTCCGCTACCTGGCTGAGCAGCTCTTCAACCTGGGCACACCTCCCACAGGCATACCCCTCGCCGCTGCTGTCGGATACGGACAGAAGACTCGGGCACACCCTGCAGCCCAAGACCTGGATGGCTGCGTGTTTCCCCGAGCCCTCCGTCTGAGTAGCCACATCGGCTATTTATGATACATTGCAATACAAATTTCCTAAATCACACATATATGCTGATATAAATAGGTTGCCCCTGGCACAGGTAGGTATTACAATGGTGTTTCATAATAGTTTTCTGAAAGCATATTAAGCAGAAGTGGTATTTGAGTTGTTATGACAGGTAACCACTGATACTTGCGTTATAACAGTATCTACACAAACTGTTTTCATCACACATAATTGAAAATTAGTCTAAAAGGAAAGAGGATGATAAATAACAACTACCGGCTGTGCTTGTACCATCAAAACTGTGATTCACCGACTCTTAGACTCTTTGATATACTTTTCCCTTTTGGATTAGGGTGTTACATGATGATATTCCATGTTGGGAATGACAGCAAAAAAAATGAATTGTGATACTCAGTTTCAAGACCTAACCTCCCCAGTTTTCCACTTCACTCCTACCAGCAACACCGGAGATTCAGTTGCTTTTCTGCAGTCTGTAATGACCTGTCTTTAAAGAATCATAGAATATCTTGAGTTGGAAGGGACCCACAAGGATCAATGAGTCCAAGTCCTGACAGCATTGTCCAAATGCTTCTTGAACTTCAGCAGGCTTGGTGCCATGACCCCTTCCTTGGGGAGCTTGCTCCAGTGCCCAACCATCCCTCTTGGTGAAGAACCTTTTCCGTATATCCATCCTGAACCTCCCCTGTCACAGCTTCAAGCCATTTCCTAGGGTCCCAAAACTCAAACCATGCCCTCCAAAACAAATCTTGCAGTTTTGGTTTTGTTGTTTTGTTGTTGTTGTTTGTGTGTATGTTTTGGTGGGTTTCTTGTGTCTGGGGCCCCAGAGATGAACACAGTGCTCTATGTGGGGTCTCACAAGAGCAGAGTAGAGAGGGAGAATCACCTCCCTTGACCTTCTGGTCATGCTTCTTTTGATGAGAATACTCCTACAGTTCACACGTAATACCTGCCGTTCAGGGCAGGGGAAAATCTGGAAATGAGAATATTCACTTTTTCTGAATAGGAATCATTTGTGTGATCTTGTTTCCCAGATTGTTCAACAGCAGTTGCATCAACACAGTAGATGGGGCCATTTACCATGCCATAGAGGCAAGAATATTTAAATCATTTTTATGTCCAGCGAGAGTGCTGGTGTAACCATGTCCTAGAAGAGTATAACCTAATGCATTAACTCAATAGATTACAATCAGTTGCAAGTAGTCCACACACCAAATAAATAACTCTGTTCACACTAATGACTGAAGATAGTATGATTATTTAGAGGAATAATACAGTAGGATGCTAGTGAAAATGTCAAGAATGCATGGATTAAATGCAGATGAAATGTATCACTGTGACTTGAGGTCACTCAAGGGTTGGGCTAATTTTAATTTTTCATCATTATCAAGATCTTAATCAGAGCCGGAGTCAAAGCCTATAGCCATACATATTCCTTCACTTCAGAGCTTCAGTCTCTGCCACCTGCTGCTACTGTGCTTCAAAACTCTCTGAAATTTCTCTTTATAGAAATATGGAATATCCTTCCTTTGTTCTATTTTGAAAAGAAATGTAGATCTATAATACACTACTTAATCACATACTGAGGATCCCAATTCTGCCCTTTGAGTAAAAAATTCTTTAGATCTCCAGTGGAAGGAAATAGAATTTTTGTTGCATTTTGACCTCTGTTTCACACATCCCTATTTGCAGATCTAGCTTGAGAGAGGATTTGAGACTCAGTTCTGTCACAACAGGATTATAGTGATGTTTCTGTACCGTCAATTCTTAACTTACAGTGCATATAGTTCAAAATACCAGCTACTGTGTTTGTGTTGTGATTTAACTGTCAATGTTTATTTCTGATATTCTGCATTGGTGGATTCTAAACTAACAAACTGAGGTAAACATGCTTAATTCAGGAGGGTCCAGATATGAAATCTAAATTCATCAAAATGGATGTAACACTCCACGGGACACCTCTACATGGCATAAAGCAGGGCAAAGACCTGAAAGATTGCCTAGTTTGGCATTTCTTACTTATCACCATGCAAATTTTAACTAGATTAATGAAATAAATACCAACGTGCATTAGTAACATTTTTGATATTTTTCCCAACTTGAATTTTTTGTGCAATGATTCATAGTATCATAAAGTAGTCTTTTGTGTCTGCTGTGTTTTAACTTCCATGTCAGACATAGGAATATTCTACAGATCACATCAAGAAGGAATTAATAAGTTAGAGGTTTGGGATTTTTAACAACTTTCTCTGAATTCATTTTACATGGAATCTAGATTATAACATCTGTTGCTAGTATACTGAGGCTGTCCTTTTGTCTCAGAATATTTTTCAAAGTGTAGTTAATTAATTTTCATAGCTATCTGCTCGTTATCACTATCTAACTTTTGCACAAGGTTTAAAATTAGTATGTTTGTTGAAGACATTATTTTCATAGAAGTACACAGTGACAGGAGTGTCAAAATTCAGAATGCATCAGTAGTTTTTTTTTCCATTCTGTCCTCGTAAAGCTGTGATTTGTGACCTCTATGATAACTGAAGATTTATCTGCATAATAATAATAATAATAATGAAAAAAAACAATAGAACTTTTATTTCAACAAATAGTTGCCCTTGTCATTAGTTTTTTTTTTTTTAATGTTTGTTTGATTTGTTGGTTTTGGGGGTGGAGTGGTGTGTGTGTATGTGTGTGTGTCTCCTGGAATACATATTCTCTCCTGTGGGAGTGTTACAGATGACAATATCAAACAGTTCATATGTTCTTATCACTTTTTTATAAATGAAATGTCTGATAATCCAAAATGAATGGTTTATCATTATAAGAGCAATTGTTTCCCTCCACTGCAAGGCAAATAGGCTTGTTCTTCCAGTCATCCACTAGATTTTCTGTTACTTGTGAAGCCAAAAGATTATTTAATAATTGTCCCTACTTTCTGTGCAACTAAAAGAGAAATTTTGCCACTGCACCTGATTGTTGTTCTCTTGAACATATAACAATAACATATAGAGCAATATAAAATGCATTGCTATTTTGATTTTTATATAAATACACATATGTACATAGATGTGTAAATATTACCTTGTAAGTACGTATGTATAATGAGTAAAATAACAATATAGTTTAATAAAATAAAAAGTTCCCTCTATATAGAAAAAAAAAAATCTGTTCTATATAAACAAAAAAACCCACATATATATATATATAACAATTGCTATATATTTATATCAATGTCTCTATATATGGACATAATTATATATGTGTATACACATACAATCAACAAAATAGGAATCTACTTTTTTCGATCCCCAATACAGATTTTACTAATGTAGATAGCTCTAAAATAATACTGTGTTCTGTCAAATATATTTGAATATTTAATTCCATTTTGCTATCATATATTAATTAAACAATAATATTATCATTATTAGGCTGTTGGCACAGATTATCTGCACTCTGACCTGGTTACCAGGTGGCACTGAAGTGCAGCCTTTCAGAAATAAAATCGAGGAAACCCTTTTCGTGGACTCATAAAATCAGAGAATCATTTATGTTGGAAAAGGCTCTTAAGACAATCAGGGCCAACCACCAGCCTAACACTACCAAATCCACCACTAAACTATGTCCTTAAGCATCAATTCCATATGTATCTTAAACATCTCCAGGGATGGCATCTCCACCACTTCCCTAGGCAGCCTGTTTCAATGGTTGAACACTCTCCGTGAACAAATTCTTCCTAAAATCCAATCTAAACCTCCCCTAGTGCAACCTGAAATTATTTCCTCATGTTCTATCACTTGTCACCTAAGAAAAGAGACCAACGTCCTCCTCACAGCAACCACTTTTCAGGTAGTTTTAGGAATGATGAAGCCACCTTTTCTCCAGACTAAACAATCTCTCAGCCAATCCACATATGTCTTCTTTTGTAGTCCTTTCAACAGCTTTGTTTCTCTTCTTTGAACACATTCCAGAAACTCAATATCTTTTGAGGGTCTGAAAGCTGAATACGTTATTCAAGGTACAGTCTCACCAGTGGCAACTACAGAGGGATAGTCTCTGGTCCTGCTGGGCATACTATTTCTGATTCAGGCCAGAATGCCATTGGCCTTCTTGGCCACCTGGGCATTCTGCTGGCACATGTTCAGCTGGCTGTCAGCCAGCATACCCAGGTCCTTTACTGCTGGGTAACTTTCCAGCCACTCTTTCCCAAGACTATACTGCTTGTCATAACAATATGAGTTATGACCCAAGTGCAAAACCTGGCATTTATCCTTCTTGAATGCAATGCGATTAGAATTGGCCCATCATTCTAGCTTATCCAAAACCCTCTGCAGAGGGATTCCTACCCTCAAGCAGAACAATAGCACTGCCCAACTTGGTGTCATCTGCAAACTTACTGAGGGTGCACTCAATCCGCTGATCAAGATCACTGATGTTACACAAAACTGGCCTCAATACTGAGCCTGGTGGAACACCTTGCGTCTGGCTGCCAACTGGATTTAACTCCATTCACAGAAACCCTTTAGGCCCAGTCAACCAGCCTTTTTTTTTTTTTTTTTTTTTTTTTTTTTTTAACAAGTGAACAGTACATCCATGAGCAGCCACATTCTCCAGCAGAATGCTGTGGGAAACAGTATCAAATGCTAAAGTCCAAGTAAACAACATCCATAGCCTTTTCCACCCACTAAGCATCTCATCTTATTATAGAAGATCAGGTTAGTCAGTCAGGACATACCTTTCCTAAACCCGTACTGACAGGTTCTGATCACCTCATTGTCCTGTATGTGGTCTGTGATGGCACCCAAGGTGATCTCCTCCATGACCTTCTTTGGCATGAAGATCAGGCCAACAGGCCTGTAATTCCCTGGATCATCCTTCCTGTACGTCTTGCAGATGGGTGTCACATTCACCAACCTCCAGTCAGCTGCAACCTCCCCAGTTAGCCAGGACTGCTGATAAGTTATTGACAGGCACTTGTCCTAGCTCCTTCAGTACACTTGGGTGGATCCTGTCTGGACCCCTAGATCTGTGTGTGTTCAAGTGGTGTAGTAGGTCACTAACAATTTTCCCTTGGGTTATAAAGGCTTCATTCAGTTCCCTGTCTCCATCTCCCGTCTCAGCAGGCTAGGTACCCTGAGAGCAATCAGTCTTACCAATAAAGACTAAGGCAAAGGAATCCTTAAGTACCTCAGCCTTTTCCTCATCTCTCATAAATATGTTTTCCTCTGGATCCAATGAAAGATGGAGACTCTCTTCAGTCCTCCATTTGTTGTTTATGTATTTATATATATATATATATATATATATATTTTTACTGCAGTATCCAAGTTAAATTCTAGTTCTAGTTTCAGGCACATCTATAAAATTTAACCTCCCATATAGTATGAATCTCAGATGGGATTTATTTACATAATATTATTAAAGAAGGTTGTTTCTATCTTTACAAGGGATGGATATTGCAGTCTTGCCTTTATCAAATGCTGCAGAGCAATAGCAAATCTTTTCACTATGCACATCAATGGTTAGAAGCTAAATGATGCATTGTTTTTGTTTGTTTTTTAACATGGAATCAGCCTGAGTCAGACTAATTCACAAATCTCACCTCAGAAGAGATCCCATTGTAAGAAAGTTCACAAATAACACAAAGAACTGCCTGAACTGGACCCATGAATTTCATACTTGGACAATTCATTGTAGAGGACTTGAGAGGGAACATGGATATGGTCTATCTCTGGTATTTTCAGTCATTTTTCAGCCAACTCTCAAGGCTATGACCTTATGATCTAATTCTTGATCTCTACATATATTTTGTAATATAAGTCTTGACCAATTTCCAAGTTGTCCATTTGATTCTACCTTCTCTGAATGTTCTTTAGCACTAGTGAGATCTCTGAATGACCACTTTTTTTTCCTGAAGATGTTTGGCCTAAAACAATTTCCATACTGAATTTATTTATCTGACATTTCCCTAGCCTGAAGACCATTGCTTCTTCAAAAGAAGGGCCAATTTGATGTTCTAGTGTTCTACTGCTCCCTCTTACCTTTCCTTTCCTCTACCTTTTCTTCTCCTATATTTTTCTATCACCCTAAGTATATAGCCCGTCCTTGTGCAATTAGAGCTAAACCACAGATGAAGTACTCTCAAGCTTTTCTGCTAAATTGCACAAATGACAAATCTTGTCATAAGTCCTACCAAATTTAGGGTCAAAGCATGGACAGCAAGGAACTCAAACTGAAGAAGTGAATAGTGACAGTTTCTAGTAAAGAAGCATCATCCAGTTTCTGGAATTCAGCATCAACACAAGTTCCTACGGTTTCTTGTGTTGATTCACAAGATTTTTATTTATTTTATTTTTTTTTAAGTGAAATACAGATCCACAACAGTCACTTAATCTGTGTGTGGCTTTTGTTCCCATAAAGTGGGAAGAGATATTCCCTCAGTATGGTCAGATATGTCTGGTTTTAAGAAAGTGAAAAAAATGTAAGCATGGGGAGTATAGAGGAAGTATGGAGGAATTATGTGTTTTTCTTTTTAGTTAACAAAAACTTGGAAACCTTTGCATTTTTTGAGACTTAAAAACTTCAATTTAAAAGAAAAAAATAGGATTTTTGAAAGTTTTTAAGAGAAGTCTTGGGACATCTTTCTACACAAGAATGTTGCTGCTACAAAAGCATAATGAGGCAAAAGGTAATAATTAGTTTCCAACATCTTATGCAACTGCTAAAAAAAAAAAAAAAAAAAAGATTTCCTCTACAGTTTGCTGATTTAAGAATTAGGTGTCTAAGGAATTTTCCATTTCTACATGTGGCACACATTCACCATTGAACAAAAGTGAATGGAATTTTAATATTTTTTGTTTGTTTGTTTATTCTAGAGTTTGATGACAGAGTTACCTTTACCAGCATTCTTACACAGGAGAAGAGTGATTGAGCCCTTCAGTCTTGTTCAGACAAATAGCCCAATAGATGTCTTGAGATTTTATCTTTCTCCAAATCCAGGACTTTTAAAGCTGACTTGCTGACAAGGCAAGCTTCCAGTACTATAATAATTAGAGATCCAGAAAGAAAATAAAGTTAATACACTTCCTTAAATAATAATTCAGATATTTCTGTTCAGGATAAAAATCTAACGTGATATAGGAAGGAAATTCAAAAAGACTAGCAATAATAACAACAGCAACAAAAGAAGAAAGTGCTGTACCTTTTAATTATTGCTGCAAACCCAAGACAGCAATTTGGACAATGGTTAACAAAATAAAATCTATTATTATTATTATTATTATTATTAATAATAATAATAATAATAATAATCTCATGTTCAAAAGGGAAAGTTAGCTATGTATTTAGTGTTCTAGAGTTATTCTGTCTCAGTCCTAGCTGAAAAATTAGTCATAACTGTGACAGATGTTGAAAAGACTTGAATAGAATAGAAATAGAACATGTCCATCTGCTCGAAGGTAGGAAGACTCTGCAGGAGGATCTGGATAGGCTGGACCGATGGGCTGGGGCCAACTGTATGAAATTCAACAAGGCCAAGTGCCCAGTCCTGCACCTGGGGCACAACAACCCTAAGCAGCGCTACAGGCTGGGACATGAGTGGTTGGAAAGCTGCCTGGCAGAGAAGGACCTGGGAGTATTCATTGATAGTCGGCTGAATATGTGCTCAGGTGGCCAAGAAGGCCAATAGCATCCTGGCTTGTATCAGAAACAGTGTGGCCAGCAGGTCTAGGGAAGTGATTGTCCCCCTGTACTCGGCTCTGGTGAGGCTGCACCTCAAGTACTGTGTTCAGTTTTGGGCCCCTCACTACAAGAAGGACATGGAGGTGCTCAAGCGAGTCCAGAGAAGGGCGACCAAGCTGGTGAGGGGTCTGGAGAACAAGTCTTATGAGGAGCAGCTGAGGGAGCTGGGATTGTTCAGCCTGGAGAAGAGGAGGCTCAGGGGCGACCTTATCGCACTATATAGAAAGGAGGCTGTAGCGAGGTGGGGGTTGGTCTATTCTCCCACATGCCTGGTGACAGGACGAGGGAGAACGGGCTAAAGTTGCGCCAGGGGAGGTTTAGGTTGGATATTAGGAAGAACTTCTTTACTGAAAGGGTTGTTAGGCATTGGAATAGGCTGCTCAGGGAAGTTGTTGAGTCACCATCCCTGGAGGCCTTTAAAAGACGTTTAGATGTTGAGCTTAGTGATATGGTTTAGTGGAGACTTGTTAGTGTTAGGTCAGAGGTTGGACTCGATCTCAGAGGTCTCTTCCAACCTAGATGATTCTGTAATAGAAATAAAATAGAATTAGATTAGAATAGAATTAGAATTAGATTAGAATAGAATTAGAATAGAATTAGAATAGAATTAGAATAGAATTAGAATAGAATTAGAATAGAATTAGAATAGAAAAGTTCAGTTGGAAGGGACCTACAAAGACCACCAAGTCCTACTGCCTTAAGGGATAACCAAGTCAAAGCATATTATTAAGGGTATTATCCAAATGCCTGTTGAACACGGACAAGCATGGGGAATCAACCACTTGTCTGGGAAGCCTGTTCAGTGTTTGACCACCCTCATGGTTAAAAAATCTAGTTTTAATCTCCCCTGGAGCAACTTTGTGCAATTCCTGTGTGTCCTGTTACGGTCACTAAGGTTATTTATTCCATTCTTCTAACGTAGTATCTATTTTGATAAGATGACCTTTTCTAGATTATTAAAATATATTTTTTTACATTTTAGAGAGAATTCAGCTAGTGTTGAAAGGCTTGATAAAGAGTTGACATATAGCACATAGCTTTATTTTTCTTTTTATTTTAATAAAGTTGTTCCACAGTTGTTACCCAAGTTGCGTATAAGACATTTCAAGCAATCTCATCACATTGCTATTTAGATTTGTGCTGGTGATATTTGTTAAGTGCATATATGAAAAGTGTGCATGTGCCTTTTTGTGATAAATTCTGGTGATACATAGCTAGGCTAAAAGCTGCCATGTTTTGGGCTTCTGAATATTGGCAGAACTGTGAGATCTTGGAGCATTAGTAATAAACATTGTCATTATACCTTCTAATGAACTGTCTATTTTTTCCTATGTACTACTGAAAGTGCAATTACATTTATTTCAGTATAAGAAGCAACTGCAAAATAAAATGCAAATTCTAAAGCATACTTTAATATGAGAAAATATTCACTTTATGTCCTAAATGGAAGAACAGTCATAGAAGTAGTTTGTTAGAACATTTTCCACTTTCTGAGAAATAGTCATAATGAATTGTAAACATTTGATCTATTAATTAGAGAGGAAACAAAAATTCATCGTTTTTAGTATTATACAGACTTTCTTGTAGTCTCTGTAAGTTGTATCACAACTGTAACTTTTATATCTACTACTCCAATCTAAGAATAAAATGTTTTTATTTTAATATTATTATTTGTACTCGTGCTGTTTTCAGTTATTAATCATGTTCATCTAGCAAATGGAGAACAAATTAGTCTTTTAAAATTGTTTTACTCAAATTTATAGTTGGTTACTTCAGGAGAGTAAAACATTAATGTGAAAACATTAAAATTGTCAATATTATCAACTAAAATTGTCAACTAGAAGGTCTCAGCGTAGACTCCTGACCTCTTAGCATTGCCACTGAGACCAAAAGGAATGTGTCAATTTCAGGAAAAAAAAAGAGTATACTTTAAGAGTTTGTAGTTTAACAGTTTTTATAAGCTTTTTTTTTTTTCATAGTCATAAAACTGATTTAGTGTTTTGTTGTGTTTTTTTTTTTGTTTTTGCATAAAACATTTTTTGTTTCAAAGTAGTCTTCATGTTTGTTTGTTTTTCTTTTTTAAGAATGAAGAATTTTATTACTTTACCCATTTGTCACTTTGAAGTTTCTTTCCTTTTTACTGTTTACTTAGAAAATAAAAAATGGAAACACTTCGCCTGCAAAAGACAACTTTTTTTCAACATTTAGAAACTGTGAATGAACAGAAAATTCTAGAACTACCCTCTCAACCCGTGTCTATTAATTTTCATAAAATCTCTCTCACTTCTAGGGTATTTATTTATTTTATACTGTTTGAAAAACTTTAAGCTTTTTTTTTTTTTAACTAAGTTATTTCATTACTGAGATTTTTGCCAGCTTTAGGCCAGCACTAGACCTAAAGGAAGTGCACTCAGTACTCATTGAGTTTAATTCCTTCAAGAAACTTTGATCACACATGCCACCACCAATTTCGTAAAGACCAAGTAATATTTCTAAATTTATTGTGCTCATACACAGTACTTAATGATTCCACACTCTTCCTAAATACCCCAATTAATAGTGTTTAAATAACCCATGGTTATACAGCATTTGTCACAAATAACAATTTGAGTTAAAGTATTGATTGTATTTAATTACTGATCATACAAAAATTCCTGGCTATAATTGTCCATACAATTTTATACAACTTCTTTATACAGAGACATCCTCTGCTTTGCTTTCTTCATTTTAAAAACACAACAGCAAGCCTAATTTTGCTTTTTATTTTATAAAATTATTCTTACAAACTTTAAAAGAGAATTGTTTGCTGGAATAGAGCATTTGGCTTACTTCAGTGAATTTTCATCCATTCTGTTTTACTGGAAAGACAATTTAACGCATGTAGCACAAATTTTGCAAATCAAATGAAAATTTAAGTCTTGAAGGAACAATTGATCTGTTATGTACATAGTCAGCAAAATGACAAGACGTTAGTCAGTGCAAAATCTCATGAATTTATTCCAAGAATATCTATTTGAAATTGTCATTTTGACTATCTAAAGGTCAGAAATTAATAGCTGTATTATGGCATATTTATAATACTACTTGCTACAGCTCTCTGTCCAAATTTTTCAATATCAAAACTAACACTGAAGCCAAAGTCAAACACAGTGGAAAAGCAATAGTAATACCTTTATTTCGTTAAAAGTTGTTTTAAATTTCACCTTGTGTGAAGCTGAAACAAATGATTTGCTATATTACGCAAATACTCTTATTTTTCCCTATTTTCAAAGCCATGAAATGTTAAATGTATTACTTAATAAAACAGAAGCAAGGCTTTGTGTTTGTATTAAGATAGATTACCTATGTGAAATGAAAATGAATATCATAAATCAAAATAGCTCATTACAATTTCCTTGTTTTACAGTACTTCATCGAGTTTTCTTTCTATTTTTTTACTGTTCCGCATCAAGCTTATATCACTTATTCTTTTATTTAATCACTAAATTTTTGGTGTATGTTGCTCAATTTTGCATAAGTTAAAGAAATACTTCTAAATTTATTTATTTCCTTCTCTCAGGCAAAAGCATTCTCTAAGACCTCTAGGTAGCACTTTGCCCCCCAAATAAATAAATAAATAAATAAATAAATAAAATATCTGCTTAATTTTATAACCATTCTTAAATAAGAAAAACAAACAAATACACAAGCAAACAAACATAGGCAACAACATTTTTTAAATTTCCCAGGAAAAGATAGGTGGAGAAGGCTTGATAAACTCTGGGAAAATGTTAATGTTGCTTCTGGTTGCAGAGATATTTCATGATGGACTATTATGGCCTTGTTTTAGGATCTTTTAGTACATTCCTTTGCCTGGCAAGATATTAACTCTAGACTCTTAGTTTTACTTATATACATAATTTTGCTCAGGCAACTGTCTAAACACTTGCAGGATCCTTCAAGGAAGAATAGGAGATTCTAACTCACAAAGGCAGATACTCACCCATTTTTTTTTTCCATTGACACTACTACAAACATTTTAATGAACTTGTAGCTGAGCAAAGCACAAATTTGAGCGGAGTCAGTGTAAATATTTCTCCTTCTGCTCCCGTTCATTGGTTTCTATATTCACACCTGTTTGCTTCTCCCTTAGTTGTTCTAGTAGAGGTTTGTGTAGGAGCGTGCTGTAAACAAGCAATCAAAGAATACAGTTCATTCATTTTTTTAACCTCTCTTACCTTTATGTTATGGCTGTGAAGCCTTGTACTTCAAACAACCATTTCAGCGCTGTTCAGAAGGTTAGCCCCATTTCAGAGGAGCAAGAAAGAGTCTGTTAAACTAGCTTATCCTCTGGGGAAAATTTATCCATTGTATCTACACCCTTAGCTCTTAATCTCTGACAATGCCGACCTTTAAAGAGAAGGACTTGATTATCCACAGTGGCATCTGATGTAGTCATTTATGTCACAAAGTAGGTGCAAAAAGCTACACTTATGGTCTGATAGCATTATATGCCTCAGTTTTCTCAGGGTGTCTGTGTGAGGTGTAGTTGTAACAGATAATCAAACATATTGTGGTACTATGTGTTATACAAGCCACAACACTCAGGTTGCATTGCCTTCCATCCTTCTGAAAAGTAAAACATATAGGGAAATTCACTGTATTAAATTATGTCACTTTGTGCTTCTGATTGCCTTCTATAGAAAGCTATTATTAGTATGGTATAGCAAGCAATCAGTTACTGAACAGCATTACATGTATTGATGACACTATCTCTAAATTATTAACACTAAAATAGATTCTAGTATTGAGAATTAAAATACAAGCATATGTTTCTTTTTCTAAACTAACCCCAATATTTTGTCTCCAGTTTAAAGCATGAATTCCCAAAACTTGGCTCCTCTGCTCAGTTCCCCACATAATTAAATTAATTTTTGATGTAAAATAGATAATTATGTATTTCCAAATTCAGCTGAATATTAATTAATTGATGACAGTTCACCACTAAAGAGTGGGCAACTTACACTGAAGAAGCTGTTATGAAATATTACCTGTCACATACAATTCTATGAATGTTTACTGAGCAGTACTTGAGTACAGCTGAGTACATAAAATGGATTTCCAGCTCTTTACAACTGCTCCCTGTAGCATAAAAAATAAACGTTCAAGCTGATTCCTGGGAGAAAAAGAAAGAGAAGTGATAGAATACTGCTATTTAGAAATCTCTCTCTGCCCTGCCCCCCTTTGCCATCATGGCTCTTATTTACAGATCCCATCTGATGACTATGATTTTGAAGTGCCTCCATTGAAAAGCTTTTACTTTTGATCAACATACCTTTAAAGCAAGTGACATAGAATGAATTTCTAGTAAATAAAATATTAATGCAGCAAACCTGAAACAATACATATGCTGGTGCAATTTTGCTGTTCGCTTGACTGTATTGACTGTTTTTTATATCTGTGGTTTATTGCAGAACCATGGATCAGTACTTGCCATCCTTTGATAAAAGATTAGTTCTGCTCATGTAGGGTGAGAAACTAATCTCATTAAAGGCAATAATTTGGCATTATGCAGCTTTTGAATGAGTAACTGAAAGAAACAGCTGATCCTGTGAATCTAAAATAGAGGACTATTTAGACTAACTCTTTGAAGACTGGATGCAATTGTAGAAGGATGCATACTTTGCTGCAGTTATATCCCACTTCTTGGGAAGGTGAAGAAGCTAAAGGTTATTAAACAAAAAATTTGTCAGTGGTTTTCTTACTGTTTATTTTCAAAGAATACTGAAGTTTTCATGTATTTAAATCTTTGTTGAGCTTAAATAATGTAAGCAGATTACTAAAACTGTTAATTTCATCATCAAGAATTTTCTGAATTTCTTTCACTTCTTTCAGGAACAGGTCCTAGTCACCCTGGCTAATAATCTCATAGCAGTGTGCTGGCCAATGACTATTCTAAAATAATGTTGCCATACAGTCTTGCTGAGTGAAAATATATACGCATATATTTACTAAGTATTACATTTTTAGAGTTTATTTCAGAGAACTTCTAAAGGATAGTGATTTATAGTATCCTGCCAGTTTTCTTACATGTAACAGAAGTTTTCAGTTCTATCATTCTTAGAAAGGATGAGAGGGAAGAGAAATCATTATTGAGAGTTGTACCAGCAGTAGTTTGTGGGCTGGCATATCATCTCTCTTCCTCTGAACTGCTGTAAAACCCTTAGATATCAATGAGACTGGAACAAGAAAATTAGGCATGATAATAATTAGCAAAATACTATCCAATTATGCCTGGCTTCTCTTTACCCTTGAAAGAATAAATGTGCCACTCAAAGGCCCCCAGGAACAAGTCATTTCCTTGGAAGAACACCCTATTTATCCCAGCTTTAATTATTATTATTATCATTATTATTATTATTATCATTATTATTAATGTATATTGCTAGGGAATATAGAGATATTTGAGAAATTCCTTCAATATATTGTTTAATTAAAATATCATCTGACAAAAATAATTATTATTTTAACATAATGGTGAATTGATGTTTAATAAATAAGAGATTCTGAGTCACATCACTAATTGTCCTTCCCTGATAGGAATAACATTTAGGTTAAAGAGATAAACAACATGTTTGTCCCTTTGTCTCTCTAGTTTTGTCACTTTCTATATTTCTCTCCATGTCACTGTGGGATTCTTGAAGCTACGTAAAAGGTCATAAAAGGTCTCTTTTTTTCCTCTTTTGTGTTAACGTGGTAGTATTTGGAGCTTCCTCTTGTGATTCTTTCTTAAGATTATTTTATATTTTATCATAGTGTTGAATACTGATATTTGTTGAAACTATTTTGGAAAGTGGACTGCATCAACTTATTTCACTCAAATTTACAGAAACATACATAGGTCTTAATTTTATTCATGTAATATGCTTCTTTGAAACTACTGGCAGTTTTAGAGATTATTATATGCAAAAATCTTTGCAGGAGTGGGAACTCAGGCTGTACTTATTTGAAGGAATAACCTTGAGGGATGCATAGCTGTTAAATTTCAACATCATCCAATGCAGACTTGTCTCCTCAGAACAGATAACATTGCAACCTAAGATTAAATGAGCAGCTGGTAGAGAGTTTCTGATTTGATCATGTTCCTTTTTTAGACAGACTAATCATTCTGATTTATGGTTATCACCTGTATTTCATGGGTGCTTGCTTCCAGCTCTAATTAATGGATAATTTTTAACTGCTGCACCTTTAGTTGTTCCTTGGATTTCAAAGAGTAGAGAAAACTTAGCTGTTAGCAAATAGGGGCCTTTGCTTAGCTGACCTTTCTTTTTTTGTGTATTAGAAATGGAAAATTATAATTGTAAATTATAATTGTTATATAGTTTTATTTATTTATTTATTTTTCCTTTTCTAAGATATGAAACTTTACACCATCTATCAAATAGGAATACTATGTTATGTATGTAATGATGACTAGGATTAAAATTATAGAAAAGTCATCTTCAATGTAAAAAAAAAAAAAAAAAGGTTACTTCACAACTTTCTAGTATAAGGTTGTTTGACATTTATAACATTTAATTGACAGACATAATAGATATTTTACATCATTTGATTATTTGCTCTTGGTTGCCATATAATAACAGTACAGTATTAATAATCCCTTAGTAACTCTCTTTGACTAATGAATTCCTGTCAGAGATGCATAAAATCTTGGTCTGAAGTTTTAACAAGGTAGACAATCTATCACTTTTTTTTTTGTTATGCTATATGAGTGACTTTGTGGACAGTAACATAGCTATGTTATTTTTATAGAAGCTCTTCTGGTGTGGTGGTTTTTTCCTAGCTGGCCATCTGAAATCCACAACAACAGATCTCACTCCCCTCCTCAAAGGGAAAGAGGGAGAAAATGCAATGAAAAGGGCTAATGTGTTGAGATAAGGACCAGGTGGTCACTTGACAATTATCATCATGGGCAAAACAGATTCAGCACAGGGAGATTAATGTAATTTATTACCTATTACTAAGAAGCTAGAACAGTGAGAAACTCAAACTAAAACCAACTTCTGCCTCATCCACCCTCTTCTATGTCCTCCCCCCCGAGTGGCATAAGGGAACAGGGAATGGGGGTTGTGGTCAGTTCATAATGCTTCGTTTCCACCACTCCATGTGGTGACTCCATGGTCACTCTCTTCCCTTGCTCCAATGTGGGGTCCTTCACATGTGATAAAGTTCTTCCTGAACTGATGCTGTGTGGGCTTCCCACAGGCAGCAGCTCTTCAAGAACTGCTCCAACTATAAGCCTGTCCCACAGGGTCCATCTGTCAGGAGCAAACTGCTCCAACATGGGACCCCCCATGGGAGGCAGCTCCAACAGCTCCCGGAGTCTGTTCTGGCAGGGGCTCTTCACAGGTTGCAGCCTCCTTCAGGCCAGATCCACCTGCTCTACCTTGAGCTCCTCCATGGACTGCAGTGTGGAGATCAGGTCTGCCATGAGCCACATGGGCTACAGGGGAACAGCCTGCTCCACCATGGGCCCCATGGGCTGCAGGGGGACAGCCTGCTCCACCATGGGCCACTCCACGCAGCAGGAGAACTACTCCAGGTGCTGGAGCAACTTCTCCCCTTCTTTCTTCACTGACCTTGGTGTCTGCAGGACTGTTTCTCACTCCTCACTCTCCCAGCTGTTGTTGTACGTTTTTTTGTTTGTTTGTTTGTTTGTTTGTTTTTCCCTCTCTTAAATCTGCCGTCACAGAGGCGCAAACAACCTCTCTTATTATCTTGGCTCTGCCCAGTGGCAGGTCTCTTTTGGAGCTGGCTGAAACTGGCCCTTATCTAACATGGGCAACTTCTGGACTCCTCACAGAGGCCACCCCTGTAGCCCCCTGCTACTAAAACTTTGCCATGTAAACCCATCTAGTCATGTTACAGATATTGAAGATAGAATGGATAAAAACAGAATATAGATTATAAAAATCAATGTTTTTACAAGAGTAACAGTAATGCACAAATATGAGGTAATGAAATGATTGTTTTTTAAATATAAAATTAAATTTTATAGTACATAAAAGAGAATGTATAAGATGTAAGAGGTTACAGGTTGTGTTGAGATGACAGAGAGAAAGATTGAATGGATACTGAAGTGTTTATTAATAGAAGTCACCCAAACTTCATTTACGTTTACAAGAGAAATCAAGGAAAATAGAATTCAGTCAAAGTAGCATTCACGTAGATAAGGTGTTGTTGAAACTGTTGTTAGAACTACAACTAGAAAAGTTTTGAAGACTTAATGATATGTTTTGTACTATTTTGAAGTTAGAGGATAATGTTAATGAATCAATTTGAAAATAAATAAGGATATGCATACATACATTCTACCTTTGGCCATTCATAAGCTATTTCTGTCAGAATACTCCCTTCTCCTTCACTTTTCCCATTCCCTTCTCCCTTTCTCTTTTCTCTTCACCTTTCCTTTTGTCCTGATTTCAGCTAGGATAGAGTTATTTTTCCTCCTAGTAGCTGATAGGGTGCTGTCTTTGGGATTTAGGATGAGAATAATGTTGATACCATGCTGATGTTTTAATTGTCGCAGAGCAGTGCTTACACTAAGCCAAGGACTTTTCAGCTTCTCACACCATCCTGCCAGCAGGCAGGCTGGGGGTGCAGCAGGAGCTGAGAGGGGACAGACCCAGGACAACTGACCCAAACTGGCCAAACAGATATTCAATACCATATGATGTCATGCTGAACAATTAATATGGGGTGGCTGGCTGGGGTGGGGGTAACCAGCTGCTTGGGGATAGGCTGGGCATCGGTCAGCAGGTGGTGAGTAATTGCATTGTGCATCACTTGTTTTGTACACACTACTATTAGTAGTGTGTATTATCATTATTATTATTGATTTCCTTTCTTTCCTGTCCTAAAATAAACTATCTTAATCTCAACCCACAAGCTTCATTTTTTCTGATTCTCTTCCCCAGAGAGGGAGAGGGAAGGGTGAGAGAACGGCTGTGTGGTGCTTAGCTGCCATCCGGGTTAAACCACAACACCTTTTTGCTTCCCTCTGCATACCAGGTATCATTTTTCAGAGAAGCACATTCTGAATGCTACTGGAACTGTTCACCTAACAGTTAAAATGATCACTAAGGTCTCAGATTGTTAAATCCTCACTTCTAATCTATCTACATTTTTATAGGGCTGTTTGTATTTTTACTCTGAGACAAATTAAGTGAACAAATGGCAATCAATCCCTCACATGACTATGTACATGTGGCTCCATTATCAGTGGAATAATAGTAATTAAGGAAGATTCACATCCATACATCTCTTGAATACCTCCAGGGATGGGAATCCAGCACTTCTCTGAGTAGCCGGTTCCAATGCTTAAACACATTTTCCATGAAGAAATTCTTCCTAATATACAACTTAAACCTCACCTGACACAACTTGAAGCTGTTTCCTCATGTCCTAAAGCAAGTTTTCCTAAATGCTTCAGCAAGTCAAGCATTTAAGAAAAAAAAAAAAAAAAGAGAGAGAGAAATAGATAAATAGATAAATAAATAGTATCCAACACGCACACACATACCAAAAACAGACCTTGGTTAAGTCAAGCTCCTAATTTGTAAACACTCGGTTCATGTGCTGCATTAGTGAGTTTGGCCTTTGCTAATGGAAATGAGTGAAAAACAGGTTTATAGAGGTCTGTTATGTTCCCATTAACCTAAAAAGCATAGACACTTTCTGTCACTTAAGCGTTCATATTCTGGACATGGCTGCATTAAAAAGTCAACCACTTCTGCCCTTTCTAACGTATATCATTAGAATCAAAGGAAATGACTGAAAAGCTGGTGTACTCCATTTGTATCTTGCAGACCAGGCTTAGCTTGTATTCATGGGAAACATGTCCTTATGGTTATGAATATTCATACTTTAAAATGGTAGTCTTTGTGAATAGTTGTTCTTCTTTACCCCCTTGCTTCCTTTTTGATTTTCAGCATTTGTTTGATATTTCATAATTGTATCCTTTCTGTCAGTAAACAAACAAGGACACAGCCCTATAGTCAAGTCTGCATTAAGGTTCTCCAACCTATAACTCTTGCAAGTAAAAAAGTTATGACCACAAATTAATTAGACAGTGCTTAAAAAAAAATTAAAAAAAAAAATAATCAAAGGCATACATAAAGAGGATCCCTAGAAACACTTAGAGATGGTGAAGGATTTTTTATGTACTTTGTGTCTCTGTATGGTTTCAATAATTATTATTATTATTATTATTTTTAAACCTAATTTTTCCAAGTATGTATATAAGGTTAGCTAGCAAACACACTATGAAGAAACTTGTGTTTGTGAATATAGCAAGGTCTGAAAGTTGAGGGTATAAAATTACCTCAACTCTACTTTTAATGGTTTTCTATTTCAGTTGCTTTGTTTGCTTTTTCATGCAAACCAGACCGGACAGTCTCTCGGACCAGACAGTCTCTTTTACTGTTTTGTGGATAAGTTCCAGAGACAACGCCTGCATGTCAATCACATACTTGCAAATTTCTTAGAATGTAAGTTACTCTTCTTTTTGGTGGAAAGGATGCAATTGCATGCCACTGATCAGGTCAATATGTTGATCCTGGACTTCCAAGCATTACCTCAAGCTTACCCAAGCTTTCCTTTTTGAAAATCAAAAATCTCAGGATCATCATAATATTAAAAGATACACTGCAGCATCTTGAAATAGTATACTAGAGAAAATAGCACATGAAGAAACTAATTCATCAATATGGTCTGTTTTCTCTTTGGACTATGAGTGATCTTTCCCTCCAGTTTTGAATCTTCACAGTACTGCTACATCAGAGATGAGCATATTGTAGAAACTTCACAGTGTGGACTTGCAGGATTGTAGAATTGATGAAATAAGTTGTGGTATTAAGTAATAGTATTAAATACTGTATGGCATTAAAACAGAGTACAATTGTTTTCTGTATGTAGCCTATAAAAAAAAAGAGATAAAGAGAATGCTGAAAAAAGATCAGATTGATTGATGTGTAAAATTTAATTTGGACTTTATTGAAACCACGTGTGTGAAACATGAAGTAATAAATACTCTGTACTACATACAGAGAAGGAGATGAGAGGCCAACATTTAGTCTGAAGGTTTTATTTAGCCTCTTTTGAATAACATAAATTGAGAATAAACCAACCAGTTAAAAGGAGCTAAAAGTTTTTAAAGAGATGGGAATCATGACCTAGGTGCTCCTTGTACCTTGTTACTTTCTTTTTCTAGATGATGGGTGAAAAACTGTTGCACTGCCAGCAGTTGGCTTAAGATGACCGTTGCATTAAAATGCATGCTAGGTTCATATTATAACACTTCTTTGCTGTTATGCAGGTGCTGTTGAGGAAGGTCTGCAAATTACAAATTTGTCAGTTTAAAGAGACTGTCAAGCTTGTCACTTGTGAGGAAAAGAAAATGTGCAATTATCAGGAACAAAGTTCAAGGTGATGTCTTTGCTAAAGTGCAGAATGATAATAGTAGCAAATAAGCAAGAATATGAGCAACCTTCACCTGAAAATTATAAACCTTGTTGCAATACCTTACAGTACTGCTAACCACCCCTGACTGTCCCCTCTGCTGACTGTCCTGTGTTGATTATTTTCAGTGCTAAAGTCAATACTGCTAAAAGATGCCAACACGCATTGTAATTAACTGTCAACTCTTAAACATGACATTCAGCCTCCTATTTTAAGGTTACTTTCTTTTGCAAGAGGGTAACATGGAAAAGAACTGTTTCTTTGAGGAAGTTACAGATATAAAAGGAAGAAGAAGAAAACTCTCACTACTTCATAAGGTGATTTCCTCTCAGATGAAGTTATTAAAAATACATCAACAGAGAAGGACTGTTTTCTGGGTAGCCATTGTTAGAGGTTATGTGATATGCGCTGAACAGAGTTTATCAGTGGAGTTTTTCCTGTCTTGTAATTTTAACTGAGGCTCTTGTTTACATTTTTTTCCTTTTTATTTTCCTTTTTTTTTTCAAAATATATCAACAGTGTTTTAATAGAATGAACAGAAAATGCAAAGCAAACCAAAACTTCCTTCTTTATCCAACATAGCAGCAATATTTTCACTTGGTAACTGGTTTAACTTTACTTTGTAACTACAAAAAAGAAGTGATAAGCTCATATATAGAATCACACAGCAGCCCTGACTGGAAGGGATCTTTAAAGATCCTAAAGAAAAGAGATCCTAGATTATCTAGCACCCTGTCCAGCTGTATCTTCAAAACTTTCACAGATGGGGATTCTACCACTTCTGTGGGGCATTTGTGCTACTGATGGATTATTCTCACTGTAAAAAGTTTCTTTCTTAAATAAAGTGGAAACCTCTCCTGGAGTACAAAAGTTCAGATACTCAAAAGGAAGACTATGAAGAAGATTATTTTTGATTTCTTACAAAATTCAGTCAGATTTCAGTTTCTCTCTCTCTCTTTTTTTTTTTTTTTTTACGTAAACTTTAATATAGAACATTTCAACTCGCACCAGATAACAGTACACAAATTAAGATTTTTTCTTTTTTTTTTCCTGGTAAAATATAAAAGCTCCTCTGCTTAATTAAAACTCATAAAACAGGTAGAAGCTATACTTTAAAGCAGCAGTATTTTACAGACATCTGCTTTGATTCTGAATTTTTCATAAGATGAAAGGCTGAATCCAAATAATTAAATTGAGCTTGTACTCCTTTCCACTGCTGCCTCAATTCCATTCTCACTAAAAATATACACACAGTATATTAATAGATATATTAGATTCTTCTGTTTAAAAATACAACCATATACCAGTAATTATATTTGTCTGCCTTCTGAGAAACTGAACAGTTCCCATACAAGTCAATAGATTTTGCAGCAACTCATCATTAACAAGGATTTGGTAGTTGAAGTTTATTAGTACACATGGATGCATAATATTTCCATACATATTTTTATGTTTGTAAGTATGTACATGTTTGTGCATACAAGTATATGTGTACATATGTATGTGTGCAGCACACACAGAATAGGTTGATCTGATAAAGTCACTGAACCTCATGAGTAATTAGAAGTCTAGTTCAGATTTCAGACATAGTGTCTCAAAATTACAGGGAATTTTTGACTAAAGGCATCTGGGGTTTAGAGCTTGCTAAATGTATAAAAAAGAAATCACAGCTGCATGTGTCCCTTGCTTCTTCCTGATCAACTCCTTCCATATTTTTATTACTATTATTATTGTTATTATTATTGTTGTTGTTATTATTACCATTATCATTATTCATTAATAATTACATACCGTGACAATTTGTTGGTAGCACAGCAATGAACAAGATGTGCTCACAGGCTACAGTTTCCTTAGTAAATTATTCATTTGTATGGAAAATTTCTGCAAAGATAAGGAGCTCTGATTTTTGATCCTAATGTTAGGAATCTTTGTCTTGCTTTACAAAGAAAAAAACAATACTTCTGACTCAAAGAGGTCTTAATCTGAGAATTTCAACTTGATGATTAGTAATTTTTGTTATAATTCAACTCAAGTAAGCTCTACTAATAGTCAAGGTAATACCAGTTCTGATGACTGTAATGAAATAAATTTCAAAACAGAAATTTCCTACAATTTTTGCAGTGAAACCTGACTTATTTCTGAACTGAATTTTGCAACTGATATTTAAAAGATTACAGAAGTCATGTAATGCCAATAGATGAGTGAGAAGTTAAATCTTTGGAAAAAAAATATAAGTAAACTGAAAAAAGCCCTCATATGTAATACAACATAGTTTAAGGCAAAGAAATATTTATATTTTTTTGCTAGTACAACGGTTCAATTAAAATAAATTGTATGGCTATGATCAAAAGTTACTGCACAAGCTAACGAAGAAATGGAAATTTTTAAACTGCGCCTCTTCAATTTGTATTCTTCACAAGAAGCAAAATGCTTGTCAAGTTTTGAAAGGAACTGTAGCATACAACTATAACTGTCACCAAGACATTTGGGAAAAATGCTTGTAATAAAAGCCTAAATTCATCAGAATCATTCACTTTAAGAGGTAGATATTGCATGTAATAAAGACATAGGAAATTGAAGAACAGATCTCATGGAGATCTACAACTTTTCCTAAATATTGCTTAATATTATATTATCCTTGGACTGAAAAGAAAGGCACTACAGAGAAAGAAAATTTTCTTGAAGGAATACAAATCTAGCTTGACAATGTAAAAAATGTTTGGTATTAAGATCTTAAATTTAATCTAGTTCTAATATTCAAAATTATTTTAACTGTAGTATCTTGAAATAATTTATTAATTAATGTTATTTACTCTAGTCAAAAGCATGAAGATATAAGGATAGAGAAGAAAATACAATTAATTTCTAGAAACTTGGTGAAGTGATATAATGCCATGATATAACGCCAGGTTAAATCTGGTAGGCAGTTAAGCACCACGTAGCCACTCACTCACTCACTCCCCTCCAGCAGGATAGGGGAGAGAATTGGAAAGATAAAATGTCAGAAAACATGCATCGAGATAAGACAGCTTACTAGGTAAAGTAAAAGCTGCTTGTGCAAGCAAAGCAAAACAAGAAATTGATTCAATACTTCCCATCACCTGAACTTCCGACATTCATCCGCTTCCAGGAAAGCAGGGCTCATCAAGTGTAATGGTTTCTTGGGAAGACAAATGCCATCTTTTCAAGTCTCCCCTTCCTCCTTCTTTCCCCCAGAAAGAATCATAGTATATTCCAAGCCAGAAGGGACCCACAAGCATTATCAAGTCCAACTCCTGGCTCCACACTGGACTCCCTAAAAATTAAACTATATGTCTGAGAGTGTTTTCCAATGAGTGTTTACTCATTGAAATCTGTAGGTCATGGCAGGCTTGGTGCAGTGACCACTTCCCTGGGGAGCCTGTTCCAGTGCCTGAACAGCCTCTCAATGAAGAACCTTTTCCTAACATCCAGCCTGAAGCTCCTCTAATCTGAAACACAACAATATACGGGCCACTGTGAAGAAAATTAACTCTATCCCATCCAAAACTAAGAAGCACAAAAATATTATCAATACTCGATTCAATATCGTGACCATGAACTTAAAGTTTTATTTGTTTGTTTGTTTATTTGTTTTTCTGATAATGAATAAAATGCCGTATTGGAGTTGTTGAAACTCCATGGATTTCATTAGTTAACACCAGTGAAGCTTCTGGATCAGATCTTTAGTATTGCTTGGGAGAAAAAAAGATGACATATAAATATGAATCTATCTATCTATATATATGTATATGTATTCATGTAGTGGTTTTACTAGAGTGGGCAGCCAAGCTCCATCACAGCCACTCTCTCACTCCCCCTCCTTAAAGTGAAAGCAGGAGAAAATACGAGGCAAAGGGCTCAAGGGTTTAGATAAGGGCCGGGAGATCACTCAACAATTATCATAAGTGGCAAAACAGACTCAGAGTAGGGAGATTACTAAAATTTATTGCCTATTACTAACAAGCTAGAGAAGTGAGAAACAAAGGCAATAAACCAAAAATACCTTCCCCCCATCCACCCTCTTCCACCTCCTCTCCCCGAGTGGTGCAGAGGTATGGAAGAGTGGGTGTTGTGGTCAGTCTATAGCACTTCGTCTCTGCCGCTCCTTCACAGTCACTCTCTTCCCTGCTCCAATGTGGGTCCCACAGGATGCCATCCTTCCTGAACTGATCCTGTGTGGGCTTCCCACAGGCAGCAGCTCTTCAAGAACTACTCCAAATATGAGTCCTTACCATGGGCTCCATCCAATAGGAGCACACTGCTCCAGCCTGGGTCCCCCACGGGCAGCAGCTTCTGCCAGGTTGCTACTGGCTTCTGCGTGGTTCCCTCTCCATGGGCTACAACTCTGGCCTGCAATGTGCTCCGGTGGGCGTTCCCCACAAACCACAGCCTCCTTCAGGGCAGATCTACCTGCTCCACTTTGGGGTTCTCCATGGGCTGCAGCATGGAAACCTGCTCCACTGTGGTACACCATGGGCTGCAGGGGAATAACCTGCTTCACTACGGTCCTCTCCACAGGCCGTAGGGGAACACAGGCCTCATGGTCCTCTCCAGAGGCCACCTCCTTCCCCTGCTTCTTCACTGACCTTCATGTCTGCAAGGCTATTTCTCACTCCTCACTCTTCCAGCTGCTGTTATGCCGCAGGTTTGGTGTTTTTTATTTTTTTCTCTTTATCTTTTTCTTTCTTTCTTTTTCTTTCTTTCTTTCTTTCTTTCTTTCTTTTCTTTTTTTCTTTCTTTCTTTGTCTCTCTGTCTTTCTTTCTTTCTCTTTCTCTCTCTCTTTCTTCTTTTCTTCTCTTCTCTTCTTTTCTTTTCTTTTCTTTTCTTTTCTTTTCTTTTCTTTTCTTTTCTTTTCTTTTCTTTTTTCTTTTCTTTTCTCTTTCCTTTCCTTTCCTTTCCTTTCCTTTCCTTTCCTTTCCTTTCCTTTCCTTTCCTTTCCTTTCCTTTCCTTTCCTTTCCTTTCCTTTCCTTTCCTTTCCTTTCCTTTCCTTTTTCCTTTCTTTCTTTTCCTTTCTTTTCTTTTTTTCTTTCTTTCTTTTCTTTTCTTTCTTTCTTTCTTTT
>NC_066396.1:31933021-31993021 GCF_013377495.2 Cygnus atratus | reverse complement strand
TCCTTTCCTTTCCTTTCCTTTCCTTTCCTTTCCTTTCCTTTCCTTTCCTTTCCTTTCCTTTCCTTTCCTTTCCTTTCCTTTCCTTTCCTTTCCTTTCCTTTCCTTTCCTTTCCTTTCCTTTCCTTTCCTTTCCTTTCCTTTCCTTTCCTTTCCTTTCCTTTCCTTTCCTTTCCTTTCCTTTCCTTTCCTTTCCTTTCCTTTCCTTCCTTTCCTTCCTTTCCCTTCCTTTCCTTCCTTTCCTTTCCTTTCACACCTTTCCTTTCCTTTCCTTTCCTTCCTTTCCTTTCCTTTCCTTTCACATTCCTTTCCTTTCCTTTCCACACCTTTCCTTTCCTTTCCTTTCCTTTCCTTTCCTTTCCTTTCCTTTCCTTTCCTTCCTTTCCTTTCCTTTCCTTTCCTTTCCTTTCCTTTCCTTTCCACCTTTCCTTTCCACACCTTTCCTTTCCTTTCCTTTCCTTTCACATTCCTTTCCTTTTCCCTTCCTTTCCTTTCCTTCCTTTCCTTTCCACACCTTTCCTTTCCTTTCCTTCTTCCTTTCCTTTCCTTTCCTTTCCTTCCTTTTCCTTTCCTTTCCTTTCCTTTCCTTTCCTTTCCTTTCCTTTCCTTTCCTTTCCTTTCCTTTCCTTTCCTTTCCTTTCCTTTCCTTTCCTTTCCACACCTTTCCTTTCCTTTCCTTTCCACACCTTTCCTTTCCACACCTTTCCTTTCCACTTTCCTTTCCTTTCCACCTTTCCTTTCCTTTCCTTTCCTTTCCTTCCTTTCCTTTCCACACCTTTCCTTTCCACACCTTTCCTTTCCTTTCCTTTCCTTTCCTTTCCTTTCCTTTCCTTTCCTTTCCTTTCCTTTCCTTTCCTTTCCTTTCCTTTCCTTTCCTTTCCTTTCCTTTCCTTTCCTTTCCTTTCCTTTCCTTTCCTTTCCTTTCCTTTCCTTTCCTTTCCTTTCCTTTCCTTTCCTTTCCTTTCCTTTCCTTTCCTTTCCTTTCCACACCTTTCCTTTCCACACCTTTCCTTTCCACCTTTCCTTTCCACACCTTTCCTTTCCTTTCCTTTCCTTTCCTTTCCTTTCCTTTCCTTTCCTTTCCTTTCCTTTCCTTTCCTTTCCTTTCCTTTCCTTTCCTTTCCTTTCCTTTCCTTTCCTTTCCTTTCCTTTCCTTTCCTTTCCTTTCCTTTCTTTCCTTTCCTTTCCTTTCCTTTCCTTCCTTTCCTTTCCTTTCCTTTCCTTTCCTTTCCTTTCCACACCTTTCCACACCTTTCACTTACCTTTCCACACCTTTCCACCGTTCCTTTCCACACTTTCCTTTCCACACCTTTCCTTTCCACACCTTTCCCTTTCCTTCCTTTCCTTTCCTTTCCTTTCCTTTCCACACCTTTCCTTTCCTTCCTTTCCTTTCCTTTCCTTTCCTTTCCTTTCCTTTCCTTTCCTTTCCTTTCCTTTCCTTTCCTTTCCTTTCCTTTCCTTTCCTTTCCCTTTCCTTTCCTTTCCTTTCCTTTCCTTTCCTTTCCACACCTTTCCTTTCCATTCCTTTCCTTCCTTTCCTTTCCTTTCCTTTCCTTTCCTTCCTTCCTTTCCTTTCCTTTCCTTCCTTTCCTTTCCTTTCCTTTCCTTTCCTTTCCTTTCCTTTCCTTTCCTTTCCTTTCCTTTCCTTTCCTTTCCTTTCCTTTCCTTTCCTTTCCTTTCCTTTCCTTTCCTTTCCTTTCCTTTCCTTTCCTTTCCTTTCCTTTCCTTTCCTTTCCTTTCCTTTCCACCTTTCCTTTCCTTTCCTTTCCTTTCCACACCTTTCCTTTCCTTTCCTTTCCTTTCCACACCTTTCCACACCTTTCCACACCTTTCCACACCTTTCCACACCTTTCCTTACCTTTCCACACCTTTCCACACTTTCCTTTCCACCTTTCCTTTCCACACCTTTCCTTTCCTTTCCACACCTTTCCTTTCCACATTCCTTTCCTTTCCACACCTTTCCTTTCCACACCTTTCCTTTCCTTTCCACACCTTTCCTTTCCTTTCCACACCTTTCCTTTCCACCTTTCCTTTCCACACCTTTCCTTTCCTTTCCTTTCCTTTCCTTTCCTTTCCTTTCCTTTCCTTTCCTTTCCTTTCCTTTCCTTTCCTTTCCTTTCCTTTCCTTTCCTTTCCTTTCCTTTCCTTTCCTTTCCTTTCCCCTTTCCTTTCCTTTCCTTTCCTTTCCACCTTTCCTTTCCTTTCCTTTCCTTTCCTTTCCACACCTTTCCTTTCCTTTCCTTTCCTTTCCACACCTTTCCTTTCCTTTCACTTCCTTTCCTTTCCACACCTTTCCTTCCTTTCCACACCTTTCCTTTCCTTTCCACACCTTTCCTTTCCTTTCCACACCTTTCCTTTCCTTTCCTTTCCTTTCCTTTCCTTTCCTTTCCTTTCCCTTTCCTTTCCTTTCCTTTCCTTTCCACACCTTTCCTTTCCACTTCCTTTCCTTTCCTTTCCACACCTTTCCTTTCCTTTCCTTTCCTTTCACCTTTCCTTTCCTTTCCTTTCCTTTCCTTTCCTTTCCTTTCCTTTCCTTTCCTTTCCTTTCCTTTCCTTTCCTTTCCTTTCCTTTCCTTTCCTTTCCTTTCCTTTCCTTTCCTTTCCTTTCCTTTCCTTTCCTTTCCTTTCCTTTCCTTTCCTTTCCTTTCCTTTCCTTTCCACTTACCTTTCCTTCACCTTTCCACACCTTTCCACCTTTCCACACCTTTCCACACCTTTCCTTTCCACACCTTTCCACACCTTTCCTTTCCACACCTTTCCTTTCCACACCTTTCCTTTCCTTTCCACACCTTTCCTTTCCACACCTTTCCTTTCCACACCTTTCCTTTCCACACCTTTCCTTTCCTTTCCACACCTTTCCTTTCCTTTCCACACCTTTCCTTTCCTTTCCACCTTTCCTTTCCACACCTTTCCTTTCCTTTCCACCTTTCCTTTCCTTTCCTTTCCTTTCCTTTCCTTTCCTTTCCTTTCCTTTCCTTTCCTTTCCTTTCCTTTCCTTTCCTTTCCTTTCCTTTCCTTTCCTTTCCTTTCCTTTCCTTTCCTTTCCTTTCCTTTCCTTTCCTTTCCTTTCCTTTCCTTTCCACACCTTTCCACACCTTTCCACACCTTTCCACACCTTTCCACACCTTTCCACACCTTTCCACACCTTTCCACACCTTTCCACACCTTTCCACACCTTTCCTTTCCACACCTTTCCTTTCCTTTCCACACCTTTCCTTTCCACACCTTTCCTTTCCTTTCCACACCTTTCCTTTCCTTTCCACACCTTTCCTTTCCTTTCCACACCTTTCCTTTCCACACCTTTCCACACCTTTCCACACCTTTCCTTTCCTTTCCTTTCCTTTCCTTTCCTTTCCTTTCCTTTCCTTTCCTTTCCTTTCCTTTCCTTTCCTTTCCTTTCCTTTCCTTTCCTTTCCTTTCCTTTCCTTTCCTTTCCTTTCCTTTCCTTTCCTTTCCTTTCCTTTCCTTTCCTTTCCTTTCCACACCTTTCCTTTCCACACCTTTCCTTTCCTTTCCACACCTTTCCTTTCCACACCTTTCCACACCTTTCCACACCTTTCCACACCTTTCCACACCTTTCCACACCTTTCCACACCTTTCCACACCTTTCCTCTTTTCTTCTCTTTTCTTCTTTTTTCTTTTCTTTTTTCTTTTCTTTTCTTTTCTTTTCTTTTCTTTTCTTTTCTTTTCTTTTCTTTTCTTTTCTTTTCTTATCTGCTCTCACAGAGGTTCAAACAACATCACTTATTGGCTTGGCTCTGGCCAGCAGCAGGCCCCTTATCTAACATGGTGCCGTTTCTGGATTCTTCTCACTGAGGCCACTACTATGGCCCGCTGCTACCAAAACCTTGCCATGTAAACCCACTACATTCCATGAAGAATATATATTGCAAGCTGATTTATTTAATTTTGTAGAGCACTGAGTTAACAGACTTTCCAGCATTTTTACTTGAAAAGTAGTTCTATTGAAGGACTAGCTGCATGCATGAAATTGAAGATTTTCTCAAAATAAAAATAAAAATAAAAAATAAAAATAAAAATGTCTTTATATGAGACAAGGGTGTGTCATTGTCTGTTAGTTCCCATTATTTTACTAGTTTCCCTGGCTTAAAATCTATCCAAAGACTGGACGGAGTTTGTATTGAAGTAGGGAAACTGTTAATTTCTTTCAATGTCTTACTTGGAAATTTTCAGAAGAGTAGTAATAGTTGAGATATAGAAATCCAGAAGATTAATTAATTATTTATATTAGAATAATAAACTAGTCCTAGCAGTAATAATCATGCAGACAATGATAATAATTAGAGTGTGGACAAAAAATAAATAAATAATCTATGTCTTTTCTGATTTTTAATCTGTTTATAACATAGACTGCAAGATCCTTTCAAAAGCTGGTTCTGCTTTATCAATAACACTCCGGTGTGTAATCCTAGCTGTGCCATATGAATACATTTTTTCTTTTACTGATCATTCTCTTTCCCGTAAAATAAATTGCCTACATTTTAATGAAAATATTCAATAAAGTAGCTTTCTGAAGTGAAATGCCAGAGAGAAAACTCGGTTTGGTTTAAATGGATGTCATACTTTTTTTTTTTTTTTTTAATTTGAAAAAAAATGTTCCTACAAATGTAGTTTTTTCCTGAAATGTACTTTGAATTTCAGAGCAGTTCAGTGGAACACCTTATATGTATAAATTCCTCACTCAATTAAGACATGGCAGAGTTCTATTAATTGTATGTCAGTTGTTGTGTAGGAAAATCCACAGTAGCTTTTTGTTCGTTTGTCTGGTTTTTTTGTTCTTTTTTTTTTTTTGGTTTGTTTGTTTGTTTTTTCATTTTGGTTTTGTTGTTGCTGTTGTTTGGTTGGCTCATTTGGTTTGTCTGTTTGGTTGATTGGTTGGTTTTGTTTAAAATGATAATATAAAAATACATTGAATTAAGTTTTAGTGCTAGGGTTTGCCAGTGATAATCTGATAATCTGCCCCTAATACTTTGGTTTCAAGGAAACTATAATACTGTCTTACAAAAGATACAAATAAATAGATAATAGATAAATAAATAGATAATAAAATATAAATAAGTAAAAGAAACAAATAGTGTAAAAAAATCCACTTCAATTTCTATCATTCACTTATTATTCAACAATGACCAATGAAATATGTATGCTTCTTTAATTTTTATGTATTTATGTATATATTATTTTTGTCGTCAGAAAGCATGTTTAACTAATTTAACATATTTAACATATTTACCATATTTAATTTAACATATTTAACATATTAACTAATTTTCTAGCTTTTTGGAGAGTAGAATCATAATTTTCTATTTAATCTTAAACTGAGGAAATTATTTCAAATCAGGGTTAAAATACAGGGTTCCATAAGAAAATATCTGCTAAAATCACTAGTATGCCGGTGATCAGGTCTGCCCATCATCAAGGAAAATATAGAAGGAAGGGCATAAATGTGAGTCTTTACCACAAATAAAGACAGCATCCCACTGGCTTCAGTGAATTGCTTTGAAATGTTAGGTTTCATTCCAATTTGGATTTATTTTCATTATTTTAAATTGAAATCAAAACATATATATTTGTTTTTGAAATGGATTTCCAAATCCTTCACTTTCCCTCAGTTTCTATGTTTTTAGTATAAGACTGGACCAAAATTTTCACAGTTATTTTATTAATGTGTTGATGCTAAGAAGTAAATTATTGTACTGAGGTGTAATTGCAGGGTAGTAAATTAAAAAAGTGAATAAAATAAAATAAAATAAAATAAAATAAAATAAACAACAATATTTCAATCTACACTTCCCATTTTTGTTTAAGTTATGTACAGAGGCAAGAAGTATTCATGCCTGAACTATTGCTGTTGGTTCACAGTTCTAATTTAATGTAGACTAATGAGCAAACACAGTGATGAATTTTGCTTATCAGGATGAAACACTGTGGATACAGGTTTAATTTTCAGATGCAGGCAGATGTAAAGGAACAAAAACTGGAAATGGTTTTCACATTAAAGTACGTAACCATTCTTACTTTAAAAACTATCTAATTATCAATTGCGTATTTAAATGAAGGTGTTTGTTTGCTGACAAAATTATTCTAATCAAAAAATAAAAACGGACAGAGTCATTTCAAAATGATCTAGCCAACTGAGTACTAAACTACATGACAGCAGATTAAATTCAGCATGCATAAGTGGAAAGTGATGGTATTTGGAAACAGTGTATAAACAATTTTACTTTGCCTGTTAACAGACTTTCAAAAAGTTAAGTGCATTCATGTTCAAAAGTCAAACAAGATTTAGATTAAAAACCTATATGGAGGTATGCACATAGTGGACTGTACATGATTTCTAAAACTTTGTCAAAGAGTACTTAGGTCAATTGATAGAGACCCAGACATTAGGAGTCCTCAGTTTGACAAGTTCAAGACGTTGTGAGATCTCTGTCTTCTGCCTGACACTTTTAAATCCATATTCTGAAAAAAAAAAAAAAAAAAAAAAAAAAAGGATAAATATTCTATTTCTAGTGCTACAAATTTTGCGTTTCCATTGACAGAGATTTAAAATATTAGAAAGAGAAAAAAAAAAAAAAGAGAAAAAAAGAAGAGATTCAAGAGAAGTAATGAAAAAACGTGTAATATGTCAAGTGTTATGATCAATCACTTTTATTTATATTAACAACACTTGTTTGGAATCTTTATAGTGGGGGAGATGTAAGACTGCACTTATCAGAGAAATATTAGAACTGTATCACTGTCTCTAAGCTTGGACAAAGAACCATTGTGCAGTTCCTCTTATTATACTTCCTTGTTTATAGGTTAATATGTGTTCAGTTGTCTCTCTCTTGTTATCACTTTGCTCTAAAGACAGCAATTGCTCTTTCCCCAAGCTTAAAATAATTCAGAAGCCTATATTTTGTTTGTTTGTTTTGTTTGTTTCCTTACTATAAGATAAATTAACCAAAGTAAAAAATACATATCATCTAATACACCTCTTTTATTTAAGTTGAATGATAAAAAAGTAATGAGTTAAATGATACATACTTATGTATGGTTCTGTATTACCACATTATCTGTGAAACTGGTGAAGTTAGTGAGAAGAAAATAATTAAAAATTTCAAAATTATAACCCACCTACCTACATAACAGTATTACAAAGTAATCAGTTATACTGTAGCCTGCAGTTGCATAACATCTGTTCCTTTGTGTCAGTGAAATATTGGGACACCAGAACATCATTTTCTAGTGAAATGTTTTATACAAGACAATGGCCTTGAGAGATTTAAATTTAGTGTTTCTAATGTATTTTCATCATATTCTAAGTGAAGACTGTAATACTCTAGCTAGATTTAAAAAAAAAAAAAAAGTTTGCATATATCAATTAACTAAACACCAGTCAAATAACCCTCCTATTCAAAATACTAATAGATTTCATGACAATTAAAAAGATTGCAAAATGCAGTATAACTTTTTATCTCCAGCATTACTCTTTAATAGTTAATAAATAATGTCCCATCAAAACTAACATAGACAGTAGGCTAAAGGAAGGCAACAAAAGAAGAATAAAATCAGTACCAAGGTAAAAATAACAGATTTTGAAGTGCAGGCATCAGTGATGAAAGTTTGATTTGGTAAGGATGAGGTAATATTCTAGTAGAGTATAAAGACTTTTGCTATTTTTTAAATGAAACTTCTACGGATTTATTTTAGCAATTATAAACTTATTGAACATCGCTTTCTGGAAGCCTTATATATCATTCTTAGAGGTATTTTTTCCTCTTCTTGGATACCAAAGTACAACTTGGATACCAAAGTACAACTGTATTATTTAATAGAACACTTTATACAGTAGCAACATAAACAGTCTTGTGCTTTTGTAAGTTTTGAATTCAAGGTACTGTGAACATAGGTGATCTGTAATCTCCTTAAAAGCTTGCAGTGAGATCACTGACTCAGAGATTCGTGCTGGGAAACATGATTTACTTGTGTTCACTGCTGAACTTCTATGAAGTTAAAAAGAATTTCGTATCCAACAGGGCAGACAATTTTCTTGTACAGGTGGCAAAGGATGGGAAAGCCCAAAATAAATTCTAAGAGAAATACAATGAAAGGAGTATAGATCTCATGGTGAGCTGTCACCATGGGTAAGTCACCCTGATTTTTCATGCTCTCTTTTTGTCCATTTTAAACAAGTCACATGTGGAAAAAAAATAAAAGGAAGATAGAATTTGGTAAAATATGCTGCCATAGTCCTGTATAATTAGATTGGCTTAATACAGATGCTTTTTATTATTATTTTATTCTTTTTTCTTGTTATGCTACCTCCTACTTAATTGGACTACTTTCACTAGAGTTACCTGTGCAGTTGCTTTGCTTCATCGTCCCTGAGATGTACAGTTAAAAGTGTCTTTAAAGTAGTTTACGGTCTACTTCTAAGTATAATCTGGCATCTTCGCTTCTTGCTTATTAAAAATAAATAAATGTCCAATTAATCTCCCAAGTATTATCACTTCCAGAAACCAGGGGGAGAAGAGAGAGAGAGAAAAAAACACTATTCTATATGTATATACATAGAACTGAGAAAAATGTGGAAAAACAAAAACAAAACAGTTAGTGAAAAGAAAAAAAAAAAAGTTACTACTTTTGAAATGCATGTTTTGAAGAAAAAAATGAAGATTTTGAACAACAACGACAACAACAAAAAACCTGTTTCTAAACAATAACAGTGAAGATAAGAATATTTTTCTTTCTTAGAAGTTACAAGTCCATATCTTGCATTTGGAAATATCATAGAATATTAGAACGTTTGGAGTTGGAAGGGACCTTAAAGATCATCTAATTCCAACCCCACTGTCATGGGCGGGGATACATTCCACCAGACTAGATTGCTTTAAAGCCCCATCCAACCTGGCCTTGAACAGTTCCAGGGATAGGGCATCCACAGCTTCTCCGGGTACCATGCTCCAGTGCATCACCACCCTCACAGTAAATAATTTCTTCTTAATATCTAATCTGTCTACCCTCTTCTACAAAAAATGGTTGATGAAATAAATTGGGAAACCAACAGTATAATGACTTTTATTCTGAAGGTGATAGCTGTTGCAGCTCTTTCAGCTCAAAGTTGGAAAATCTCAAACATCAAAATTAACACTGTTATAGTGTACTAAATTTCTATCTGATAGGCATTTTCTATATTGTGCCTGTATTAATTCAAATAATGTGGTGTTTTCCAGATTTGGATGATATATTTAGAGAGGAATTTACAGGGATTACTCTGAAAAATTACAGGATACAGTAACAAAGTAAAAAATAATATCTAGAATAATTGTGATTAGAAAACCTAAAAATGTAATTTCTTTCTACAGAATAGGGATAAAATTGTGATGGTTTTACTTAGCTGGGCAGCTGAGCTCCACCACAACCTCTCTCTCACTCCCCTTCCCCAAAGGGAAAGAAGGAGAAAATATGATGAAAAGAGCTCAAAGGTTGAGATAAGGACAGGGAGCTCACTCAACAATTATCATCATGGTCAAAACAGACTTGGCACAGGGAGATTAATGAAATTTATTAAAAATTTTAATTTATTGAAATTTATTCAATTTTATGAATTTGTAATCCTGCTGATTTCATTGGAATTTTACAAGACTGAAATCCAAGGTGAAATCAAATCCAAGGTGAAATCAAAAGGGAAATAAGAATGTGGAATTTACTTCTTCAAAAGATGTGAGCTGTAAAAAAGAAAAAGAAAATTTTAAAAAAGAATAAAAAGTCATTCATACTCTTCAGCTATGAAGAAAGAACTAAACTGTAGTAGCTTTGGACATCAAATTAGGTTTATTTGCATGATGTCTCTTCATTTCTTTTTAAACTAAGTATGCTCTGAGTTTTCTTAAAACGTTCAGCTGAGTTGATAATGCTGATAATAACAAAATATCTTTTAAAGACTGCATAGGTTTTGCAGCTGGAGCCCTCTGTGAATAGGTTAGAATACTACAACCACATCAAACAGTGAAAAATCTTTCCCCATTCTCTTTTAAATTCTTCTTGCAATTGTGGTCATTCATTCTAAAAGTTTTGAATATTCTGATCATTGATCTTTGAAATAACAATTGAATAAACCAATGGAAGTATTCAAGATAGAGGGAACAAATTATGAGATGCTGAGAGCTCAAATCAAAATATCTGCATATGGATAGAAAGGACAGCATATATCTTGAATCATAGTCATGGTCTGAATATGTAAAACAAGTAAAGAACTACAGGCATAATACAAAGGCATAATGTGGGTAGTCACAATGGCTGAGAAAATGAGATATGTTCAGAGCTCAAATATAGGCAAGAAGTCCAGATGCTTTTGTTAACTATGCTGAACCTGGTGTGAAGATAATTATCTTTGTCTAGGAGATTCAATGTGGACCCAGCTAGGCTTGCAGTAGGGTAATAAAGTCATTAAAATTGTGTGTGGAAAATATCTGGATTGAAATTATAATGGAGAAAAAGATAACCTTACTAGGTTTGGTGAGCACTTTGGGACTGCTGTAGATAGAAAAAATGAAGGGAATTCTCTGAGGAAAGAAAGATTTCCAAAGTAGAAATTAGTCAAGAAAAGAGTTATGGAAGAAAAAGTAAAGTACTGACTATTTTGATGGTGCTAGTCAAAGATCATAGAATCATAGAATGGTTTGGGTTGGAAAGGCCCTTAAAAATCATTTAACTCCAACCCCAAAGATACTGCATTCTGTCTCTGAGATTTCATGCAAAACTGTTGAAAGAAATTATCAGTGATTATTGGAGAATGTTATCACATGATGCCAATGACTGGAGAAGGAAACATAATGGAAAAAGAGGTAGTAGATGGAAAAGGAAATGGTGTTCAAGGATGGACATTTTTTAGTATGAAAGCCTAAGAGAGTCTGACCTCATATTCTCTAAAACCTTTTTCAATAGGTTGCTGAGATCCCCCAGAAACTATTTCTGGCAGACAAATGCATATAGCACGTACCCAGACACTCATCTTCAGATGTACAGTCTGGTACGTCAACACCTGTCCCATACAGGGGAGTCCCAGCTTGGGAATAGCAATCAGGTGCATCTCACAGGTCCTTAAACAATGGGACAGCAGGACCAGACCTGTTGGTGACACCCTTGCTTGTGGAGCCCAGGACATGGAGTTTTCTTTGCTGCCCGGGGTCACTGCTGCCTCATGGGCCAAGCTGGTGTCCTGGAACCCTGAGGACTTTTTTGCAGAGCTACTCTCAGACAGTCTGTCCTAACTTGTCCTACTGCAGAACTTCAGCCACCTAGGAGCCAGACATTGTGTTTGGTTTTGGTGAACTTCCTGGGGTTCCTGTTTGGCTGCTTCCCCAGCCTGTACACCTATATGCCTCTGAATGGCAGCCCTGTCCTCCAGTGTAATTACTATTCCTTTCAGTTTGGTGTCTTCTTTACACTTGCTGAGAGTGCCCTCTGTCCCTTTGGTTACATCATTAATAAAGATGTTTGGCTCCAGTATTGACTCCTGAAGTCACTAGTAATCATATTTTGTATGCCTCATCATACCATCATGAACTTAGTGGTTTAGTGGATTTTCTACCAACTTTGTAATCCACTTACCCAGCACATAACTCACCTATTTGACTATAAGGATTCTTTGGGAGTCCATATCAAAGACATTTCTAAAGTCAAGGCAAACAATATCCAGCACTTTCCATCGCCCCCTGAGACAGTCACCTTATTATAGATGGCAGACAGGTTTCTCAGACATGGTTTGCCACAAGTTATTTATCAGCAACAATCCATCTTAGCCAAACAGGACTGAGTTTATTGCATTTTGGCACTAGTGAAAGAAAGTATATGAACTATATCACCAGGGAATCAGGAACAGCTCGAGAAAATAAACTTATCAGCAGGATTTATATATCCCCTTGAGTAGCTCAAGTGATGTTTTGGACAACTGAAAAGTGTAAATACACAGGAAAAAAATACAGATTAAACACTCATTCAGATTAGACTGTGGTCTTAAAAAGGGTATTTGAGCCTTTTTTTTTTTTTTTTCTGAAAGAATGCTTTATTCTGAAGAATGTTTTCTTCAATCAGGACTTCATAAAAGGAATAGGTTATGTTAGCCTTTTTCCCTGTTTAGGTAATTTACACCATTACTAAATGCAATAATAAATATTACAGCAAGCATAGATAGCATCTTTTGTGTAGGTGTTTAAGGTGATTCGTCAGCTCAATGGCTGAACTGTTACTCTTCTCTAATTATATGAATGTAATGTTCATAAAGACTGCTACATTTAACAGCAGCAGAGGATCTAGATGTAGATATCCATCTTTCCTGCAGTCGAAGAAAAACATCTTTAAATACAATCTTTTATCCTAATCTGTTACCCTTTTATAATTTTACATGGGAGAAAATTAATAATCATTAGCAATAATAAGCATCCTACTTCACTGTGAGTTTGAAAATGCATAAATTCTCCATTGCATTATGAAATCTCAGCTGTGATTATGAAGTATAACAGACAGATGTGCAGAATTAGTTCGTCATAAAATTTAATTAATTGTAGTTGAGATAGTAATTCAATAAGTATTCTGATTTTATATTTTTCCTTTGCTTGAGGAAAATGAAAAGTTACACACATAAGTACAGAGCTATTTTTATATACTTAAGGAGTTTTCAAATCTGACCTCAATAATGACTCTTATAAACAGCGTAAAACCAAGACTGATATTATGATTTTATTTTTATTTTTATTTGTTTTACAGTGATATATGCATCATGAAGAAATACAGAATTTCCCTGCAAAGATTACACAAACTATTTTTAAAAACTGTGTAGAACCAAAGGACATATCAGAATAAATTAACTACATTCTTAGTTTTAGGCTTCAGAAACCTTTCGAAACCCAGAACTTGGAAGTGAGTTACCTAACTTTCCTTCCTGCATGATGTATGAGGAAAGGTCAAAATCTCCCATAAACAGCTTCCATTTGATACATTGTTCAGGAAGATAGTGATATTCAGAATTTCATCAGAAGATTCCTAGAACTAGAGAAAAGAATCACAGAAGTACAGAATCACAGAATGGTAAAGGTTAGAAGGGCCTTCTGGAGGTCATCTGGTCCAACTGCCCTGCTCAAGCAGAAACACCTAGAGCCACTTGCCATGTCCAGGCAGCTTCTGGAGATCTCCAAGAAGGGAGACTCTACAGCCTCTCTAGTCAACCTGTTCCAGTACTCCAATACTCACACAGTAGTCTTTCCTGTTTAGGGGAAACTTCTTGAGTTGTTTGTGCCCATTGTCTCTTGCCCTGGCACCTGGCACCACTGAAAATAATACGGCTCCATTCTCTTTGCATCCTCCTTTCAGGTATTCATACCCATTCAGAAGATCCTCCCTGAGCCTCCTGTTCTCCAAGAGGAACAATTCCAGGTCTCTCAGCCTCTCCTTGTAAGAGACGTGCTGTAGTCCTTGGTCATCTTTGTGGCCCTCCACTGGACTCTTTTCAGTATGTCCATGTCTGTCTTGTACTGGGGGTTCAGAACTGGGCACAGTACTCTAGGTGAAGCTTCACCCATGCTGAGTAGAGATGAAGAATCACCTCTTTTGATGTGTTCATAATACTTGGCCTTATGCAGCCAAGAATACCATTAGCCTTCTTAGCAGAAAGGACACATTGCTGACTCATGTTCAGCTTGGTGTCAACAAGGACTCCTAGGTATTTTTCTGCTGAGCTGCTTTCTAGTTGCTTGGCCCACAGTATCTACCGGTTCTTGGGGCTGTTCATACCCAGGTCCAGGACTCTGCACTTCTCATTGTTGAGCTGTATGACATTTTTGTAAGCCCACATCTTCAGCCTGTCAACGTCCCTCTGGATGCCTGCAGCGCCCTCTGGTGAGTCACTGTAGTGGGTTTACATGGCAAGGATTTGGTAGCAGGGGGTCATAGTAGTGGCTCTACTCTGAGTCTGTTTTGCCCGTTATGATAATTGTTGAGTGATCTCCCGACCCTTATCTCAACCCTAGAGCATTCTGCATTGTATTTTCTCCCTCTTTACCTTTGAGGAGAGGGAATGAGACAGTGGTTGTGGTGGGGCTCAGCTACCCGCATGAATGGAACCATCACAGTCATTCATTCCCCCCAGTTTTGTGTCATCTGCAAATTTACTAAGGGTGAACCCCATCATCCAGATCATCAGTGATGATGTTAAACAGGACTGGACCCAGTATTGACCCCTGTGGTACTCCACTTGTTACTGGCCTCAAACTAGACTTTGCACCACTGACCACTACCCTCTGAGTCCATCTGTCCATCTGTTCAGCTAGCTTTTGATCCACCTCATTGCCTGCCCATTCAGCTCATACATCAACAGCCTCTCTGTGAGGGTCTTTCAGTGAAGAAAGGGTTGTTAAGTATCAGAACAGCATAGAATTCTGTCTGGGCTTTAGCTTTCCTAACTTGATTCCGGGCTGCTCAGACAATATCTCTGTAGTCCTCTCAGGTTACCCGTCCTTGCTTCCATCCTCTGCTTTTTTTTTTTTTTTTTTTCCATTTGGCCAGGAGCTCCTTGTTCACTCATGCAGGCATCCTGGAAGTTTTGCCTGAAAACCTCTTTGTTGGGAGGCATCGCTCTTAATCTTGGAGGAGGTCATCCTTGAATAGTAGTCAGCTCTCTTGGGTTCTTCCCTCCATGGCTGTATCTCACAGTACTCTCCCAAGCAAAACCTTGAAGAGGCCCAAATCTGCCCAAAGTCCAGGGTTGCAGGCCTGCTGTACACCCTCCTCACTGTCATAAGCATCTTGAACCCCACCATTTCATAGTATACACAAGTGGCAAATGTAAGTCCTAAACACATCCTCTCAAACATTGAATTCCATGGTGCTAGAACGTATTTTTGTCTGCAATACCTTGTGTTACAGGTAGATACTTATCCCAAATGTCCTCTGTTCATTCCCTTAGGTGACTAGATATGTGCCCACAAACTTTCACTTTTCACTTCAAACTTTCAACAGTTATTATTGTCCCTTTCTCTGTCTCAGATCTATGCTTGAATTATAAATTTATTACAATACTGGAGAGATGTGAATTAATTTGGTCGATCATAAATATTTAATGCTCCTTTAGAATTTTTGTTTTATATAAAATATCATAATGGACTTGGCAGATATGACTTAAGATCAAATTGGCATACGGAGGTGAGCTTGCTGGTCTACATTTAGAAATGAGAAGAAGGCACTCAAAGAAAAATTGAAGAGAAATACTTGGCATTTCTTGTCTAAATTATGAATATTTAAATAGGGCATGGTTCTCTAGAAACGATAGGGAAAAAAAAAAAAAAAGAAACTTGGACCATCGATTTCATGGATTTCTTCAATCCTTCCAATAAAAAGGAGGAGGAGAAAAATGAATTAAAAAAAAATAAATAAATCCATTTGCAGTTGTGATTCTTTCACCTTTCCAGTCCAAAACACACTGATTCAAATTACATGAGAAATGGACTTTTATTTTGGTAGAGGAACAGAAGAATAATTAGTAGAATCATAGAATATCCCAAGTTGGAAGGAGCTGGAAGGGACTCACGAGGATAATCGAGTTCAACTCCTGGCTCCACACAGGTCTACCCAAAAATTCAGACCACATGACTAAGAGCATAGTCCAAATGCTTCTTAAACTTCAACAGGCTTGGTGCCATGACTACGTCCCTGGGGAGCCTGTTCCAGTGCGTGATCACCCTCTCAGTGAAGAACCATTTCCTGATATCCAACCTATACCTCCTCACCGCAGCTTGTCTCCATTCCCTTGGGTCCTATCACTGGTCACCAAAGAGAATAGATTGGCGCCTGCCCCTCCACTCCCCCTCGTGAGGAAGCTGTAGACAGCAATGAGGCCTCTCCTCAGCCTCCTCTTTTCCAGGCTGAACAGGCCAAGTGACCTCAGCCGCTCCTCATATGTGTTCCCCTCTAGGCTCTTCACCATCTTTGTAGCCCTTCTCTGGACACTCTCCAATAGTTTCACATACTTTTTGTACTCTGATGCCCAAAACTGCACACAGTACTTGAGGTGAGGCCGCACCAGTGCAGAGTAGAGCAGGACAATCACTTCCCTTGACCGACTAGTAGTGCCATGCTTGATGCACCCCATGATATGGTCGGCCCTCCTGGCTGCCAGGTCACACTGCTGGCTCATATTCAACTTGCTACCAACCAAAACCCCCAGATCCCTCTCTGCAGGGCTGCTCTCCAGCATCTCATCCCCCAGTCTGTACGTGTAGCCAGGGTTGCCCCTTCCCAGGTGCAGGACCTAGCACCTGCTGTTAAACTTTATGTGGTTGGCTCTCCAATCTGTCCAGATCTCTCTGCAAGGCCTTTTCACCCTGAACAGAGTCAACAACTCCTCCCAGTTTAGTGTCATCAGCAAACTTACTCAGAACACCTTCTAGTCCTACATCCAAATCATTTATAAAAACACTGAAAAGAACTGGCCCTAAATTGGAATGTTGAGGGACTCCACTGGTGACTGTCCAGCAGCCTGATACAACCCCATTTACCATAACACTTTGAGCTTTACCCATCAGCCAATTGTTCACTCATTGTGTTATGTTTTTTTCTAGCTTTATAGTGGACATTTTGTCCAGTAGAATTCTGTGAGAATCTGTATCGAAAGCTTTACTGAAATCCAAAATTTTACGTCAGCTGGCTTCCCTTGATCAACTAGATGGGTGATCTTATCATAACGGGAAATTAAATTTATTAAACAGGACCTATCCCTCCTGAACCCATGTTGGCTATCGTCACCCAGGTGAGCTTCAATAACTTCCAGGATAATCTTCTCCATAATCTTACCAGGCACTGACGGGAGACTGACAGGCTTGTAGTTAGCAGGGTCTTCTTTCTTGCCCTTGAAAATTGGCACATTTGCCAGCTTCCAGTCAACCGGGACCTCTCCAGATTCCTAAGACCATTGATAAGTAATTGAGAGAGGTCTCGCGATGACATCAGCCAGCTTTCTGAGCACCCTGGGATGAATCCCATCTGGACCCGTGGACTTGTATGAATGTGGAGCAGCAAATCCCACACACATTCAGGGTTGGCTGGGAGTTTATCATTCCCACCATTGCGGTACTAGTGAAGAAGAACAACAAAAAATTAAAAACACCTATATGATTCTATGATTCCACGATTCATTTTGTCATTTTTATTTGACAGGTCTCACACTCCCCATTTCTGGGTTTGCTGAGCTTTTGACAACCTCAGATAGGTTGCAGATTCTCCGTCCTTCAAGATATTCAAAACCCAGCAGTGGGTATACCTGCTGTAGTTGGTCTTGACTGAGCAGGGGTGTCCCCAGACATGACTGCCAGCATCAGCTCTTCTATTCTAATAAAGTTTCTCTTGTAGGAAATATTTAATTAACTACATATTTTCAGATTAAAAATGTAAAAATGAGACTGATCTGACACACTTCAAATCTTTTTTTTTTTATTTAGTTTTATTTTTATTTTTAAACTGTGGCAATGACCTGATATGATGTAAACTTCATAGATTTCAGTTAAAATGAAGGTAGCACCTTTCTCTAAGTCATTTAAATCAGAAATCTTTTTTTTGTGTGTGTGTGACAAATAATTCTACACGTTACATGATGCAACAGATATTTGTTTGTTTGTTTGTTTGTTTGTTTTTCTGGAAATCGGTAAGTTAGGACAAAACTTTCACAGAACAGATATTTTAGCTTTTTGAGAGTTAGTTAATGTTGATTTCCTTATCTTATGTCCAGATTGGCAAGGGGGCATATTCAAGACGTATTATTCATTTTAATTCAATTGTTAATTTATCTTTGCTTTATCTCAAGTGAGAGATTCATTTTGTCTGCTGTCATGTAACCTCATGACTTTAGTCATAATCATATCTGTACATTCTGAGTATCCCTGAGATTACTGAAGTATTAATTTTCTCAGTTAATAAGGCAATAACACAGCCAAATGCTAGTTTCATATTGCGGTATGTAGTAAATAAAGTAAATAAAGCTGTCTTGCTGTATTAAAAGCTGCAATCTGGGATAATTTGATATTGACAACTATAATTCAATATGTATTCAAAGTTGAATTGTAACTATATCTTTTTACAAGGTTAGTATACGTCATTAATAAAACAAAAGATTTAAGTTTATTACAATGAACCTATCCATTTTCTTCGGAGAAATGCAGGTGGAAGACAAAGATCAGACTGCTACAAAAAATATTTATGTTAATTTTTTTTTAAGGAGACTCATATGTTTCTTTCTCTGGGTTAACTGTCAAACAAGTTATTCTAAGATTTTAACTTGTTTTGAAAGAAACAATTGAGATATTACCAAAACAAGATACACAGATCATGTATACATATTATTTTTAAAGAATGAATACATGTTCTTACAGTCACTGTCTCATCATTTCCAATCTGCCTGATCCCAATTACCATTACTTCTGTCAGCTACTTATAGTTATATAAGTATATAGTTATATACTATAGTATATAAGTTATATACTTATACATATATACTACATGAAGTCTTCAATGGACCACTTTTTTTTCCTAAGTGGACCACAGTTTTCCCAAGTAATTGTATGATGCATAAGTAGTAAAAAGCCTGTGCAATCACAGTTCATATAAGAAGTAATGGGCATAATAACTTTTTGTGCATTAATTGCTTTTGGAAGATCTTTGTCTTCATCCTGGAAGATGACACACGAATTTGTTAATGGTTGTTTTGCCATCAGTGGAGCTGCAGCTTTGAGAGATTTGATCAATTAAACTGAATGCTATGACAAAAGTATATTCAAAAAGAAGCTTATCAGAAAAGTCTGTCATTCCTGTGATTCAAATAATTCAAAAAAAAATCTGTATCATAAGTTCTTTTAGACTTAAGGAAAAGGCAAGGGTTTGATATAACAAGGAACCAGAGTACTGGGTGCTCGCGCCTGATGTCATGTTGGTAGATGGAGCTTTCACAGGGTCTGTCCTCAGGGTCATCTCTGTGCTGCTGAAGGGAGGAGAAAAAGACTTCTAGGGGTGAATAAGGACAGAAGTCTCTTTTAGTCCCTTGACTGCAGGAGTATATCTTGGGGTGAATTATGCCTGTCAGTATTCTGCACCTTCATTTTTTTAAAAATAAGAGTATTGTTAGTTGCTAGCTATAAGGCAGAGAGGGGAAAGCAACCTTCCAGATCATGTGCTGGCCTAATAATTTAAGTTTTGGGGGTGGGCTTCACTCCTACCCTGTTTTACCTGTATTGGCTTGTTTAGAGAGGATCATGAGACAATTTTTTTTCATATCACTAGGGACACACAACTTTTACTTTGCATCCATTATTAATACACTTTAAAATAGTAATACCTTGCTGCAAACATGATGGAGACGGGATGGTGAAGGAAACTCATTTCATTACAGATAAAAGTTTTAGGGTAGATGCATGAAGAATTTGTATGGGAGGGAAGTGATTGTCCCGCTCTACTCTGCACTGGTTCGGCCTCACCTTGACTACTGTGTGCAGTTCTGGGCACCACAGTACAAAAAGGATGTAAAACTGTTGGTCACTTGGCCTGTTCAGCCTGGAAAAGAGGAGGCTGAGCGTGAGCCTCATCACGAGGTGAGCCTCATCGCGGCCTACAGCTTCCTCATGAGGGGAGTCGGGGGGCAGGAACTGATCTATTGTCTTTAGTGGCAAGCGATAGGACCTGAGGGAATGGAGTCAAGCTGCAACAGGGGAGGTTCAGGTTGGATGTCAGGAAGAGGGTCTTCACTGAGAGGTTCTCCACCACTGACTGGGTGGTCATGCACTGGAACAGCCTCCCCAGGGAAGTAGTCACTGCACCAAGCCTGTTGGAGTTTAAGAAGCATTCGGACTGTGCACTTAGCCATATGGTCTGAATTTTTAGGTTAGACCTGTGTGGAGCCAGGAGTTGGACTTGATGATCCTTATGGGTCTCTTCCAACTCGGGATATTCTGTGATTCTATGATTCTATGATGCTAGTAGCTGCTGGGAACACAGAAAGTTTTACTGCAGCAGGTTTTAGAAAAGCGATTATTTTAGTTCCCATTTTCTTCGGAAACCAGCTACCGTTAATTCCTAAACCTCTACAGAATTTTCTGAAACTGCATATATTTTTGATAATTTGAAGTGTAAAAGTGTAGACCAGTATATATGATGCCAAAGGAAAACTTGTTGTGACAAAAAAAAAAACAAAAAAAAAAAACAAAAAAAAAAGAATGGGGCAGGGAAAAAATAGGGAAACACGACAAATATGGATTTTTGTAGTTATTATTATTATGTACATAATAACAGTCTGAATATTTCTAACAAAACAGATTAAACAGCTCACAGAGGTGTTATCACTTTTAAACTTATGGGACAGGAATGTCCTTTTATCACCAACTATGAATTCTTGAAAAGTGACATGTAAATGCCAGCTTCTGAAATTACTTCTGAAGGCTAACTTTTCCCCTTTTTTTGGAGATTGGGGCTTAAAGTCTGCATACACATTTGAAAAAGAACACTAGTCATCCAAAGGTACCTTTTCAACACAGAAATTGCCTAATCTTCCTTAAAACCTTTTAACTTTTTTGTCATGCTGATGTTTTCATGAATGAGTTGTGAAGCACGATATTTCATAGAAGTGTAAAGTGAAATCCTTATTTGTGTACCCTCATATAGTAATGAAACAATTAGTCCTTAACTAGTGAGGTGAAAGTTTCCAAATATTACAGTAAATGTTTTAAAACAGACAGAGTTTGTAACGTAATAACAGGTAATTATCCCTAATTATATTCAATAACTAAAGTAGTACCTTAAAAATAAATATTGAAAACCGAGACCAGAGAATTAGGAAGAGGTGAAAAAATGAAAGGAATCGTTTGAAAATCAATTCTTTGTAATATACAGATATGCTAGTAAAATTAATGACTTTTGACACAATTAAAAAAGAACACTTCTAGCAGTGTTTACACAAAGATAACTAATTTTTGGAATACTGAAGAATATGATTATTTAGCAACTAGAAAAACATTAGCTTAAAATATTTATTTTAAAAATATGAATAATAGGAGTATTTAATTCTTCATTTTGAATCTTAATAGGAGATCGTAGAAAACATTTGAAATGTAGAGTGAATCACATACTTGGGTAAAGCCACTATGAAATAATTGAAAATGGTTTACCAAGACTTTTGAGCTCTTCACAGTGGAAGAAGTGCATTATTTGTTTCCAGAGATGTTGTTTTGAAATTAATACCTGCATTTGAGGAAATAGACTGTTTTTCTACTTGTACAATGAGACAGCAGATTAGAGGGAGAAGCTGTGTTCTGAATTTAATATTACTTGGAAACCATACACTTTGTTTACTTGTAAGGTTAATACACACACACACACATTTATATATAAATATAAAACCTCTGCTATACCCTATAACACCAAATAAAGGATTATCTCTGAGAGGTTTTGTACTGAATGAAGGAGCATATCAGCACAGCAATAAAGCTATGAGTCTAATTCAGGGATTAAAATTCTGCCTTTAATTTAACATGTAGTAAATTCAGACTAAGCAAATGTTCTACTTAAATAATTTTCTAAGATACAGTCTGCATAGCTTTATATGTTAAACTGTGTTCAATAATGTAATTAACGGAACTTGACTCCAGGAGTTTTAATTCTGTGCAGAGTAATAATTTTGAAGTGTAAATATTAATAACCTGTATTTATTGAAGTGTCATCACAATCTCTGCTCCAAAGCTCATTATTTCAACATGAATGATTTCACTGATAGCTGTTTCTCTGCCCATCAGGGTACATTCCTCCAGAGGTTTCCTAAAATGGCCACCAGGCAGTAGCAACAACAAATTATACACAGATCTTACCTTTGCAAGGATCTGAGTTGTGGTTTGCTCCCTCTTTCTTCTCACTAGTTCCTCCCAGAAGCCATCTGAAAGAGGACAGTGGAGTTTTCGAGGAATGAGGAAGTGGAAGTGCTCAGGATTGCCCCACCTGGACAGCTTATAATAGAGAACAAGTGAATACAAAGTAAATCCTTGTTTGGAAGAGACTAGTGCCCATCACAGTAGAATCCTAAATTTAAATTCACAGAATCACAGAATGGTTGAGGTTGGAAGGGACCACCAGAGATCATCTAGTCCAACCCCCCAGCAGGTTCATCTAGTGTATGTTATGCAGGATCTCATCAAGGCGGGTTTTGATTATCTCCAAAGAAGGATATCCTACAACCTCTGTGGGCAGCCTGTTCCAGTGCTCTGTCACCTGAACTGTAAAGAAGTTCTTCCTCATATGGTGATGAAACCTCCTGTGGTTCAATTTATACCAATTACCCCTTGTCCTATCACTGGCCACCACTGAGAAGAGTTTCACCCCATCCTCTTTATATTGTTCCGTCAGGTATTTGTAGAGATTGATAAGATCCCCTTTCAATCTTCTCTTCTGTAGGCTAAAGAGGCCCAGCTTGCTTAGTCTTTCCTCATAGGACAGATGCTCCAATCCCTTACTCATCTTTGTGGCTCTACACTGGACCCTCTCTAGAAGTTCTACCTCCCTCTTGTACTGGGGAGCCCAGAACTGGACACAATATTCTGGGTGTGGCCTCACCAGAGCTGAGTAGAGGGGGAGGATCACCTCCTCTCAACCTGCTGTCCACACTTCTCTTGATGCAGTCTAGGATCCCATTGGCCTTCTTGGCCACAAGGTCACACTGCGGGCTCATGGTTAACTTGTTGCCCACCAGGACCCCCAGGTCCCTCTCCTCAGAGCTGCTCTCCAGCAGGTCAGCCCACAGCCTGTACTGGTGCCTGCAGTTGTTCCTCCCCAGGTGCAGGACCCTGCACTTGCCCTTGTTGAACCTCATGAGGTTCCTCTCTGTCCAACTTTCAGGCCTGTCAAGGTCCTTTTCAATGGCCGCACAGGCCCCTGGTATGTCAGCCACTCCTCCAAGCTTTGTATCGTAAATTCAAGATGCAGGAAAATAGTTCTTATGATAGAGTAAACTCAGACTGCTTGGCCCATCACAAAATTTTACTCTGAAGTGGTTTAATGAAATTTAACTATTTATTTAGAAAGGAAAACAAAAACAAAACAAAACAGTCCCATTAGCTTATTCTGTTTTGATTTTATTTGTGAACTTGTTCATGACTGTCAAGACTGATTAGTCTCAGAACGCTTTCTAAACACCTCTTCTTTGCTATTTCCTGTTCATATCCTTGCATACTCCTTTTCTAGCTTGCTCATCTTAAATCAAAGTAATTTTGCTCACATAGTACTGAGAAAGTTTTGGGTAACCAAGTATCTCCACATAATTCACTGTGTCCTCACAGGACTTTTCTGGAGATTCTATATGATAAAGTCTCTCCTTTACACTTAAGGGCTAAAAAAAATCTTCAATCTTTCATTGCCTAGTGTAAAGGAAGGTTTCTGGGAACTAAATGGTCTTTTTACAAAGAAGGAAAGATTCAAGCCTATCCTGTCACTTAGAAAACTAATTACACCATTACATGCTGCAATTACAATTAAAGATTTTCAGCTGATGAAAGGCATGTTCACTGCATTCTCATTATCTTATATTTCCTTGCCAACACTCAAGAGTACCATGATTTCGATACAACAAAAACAACTCAAAAAAATGTACTTTCTCAGTAACATCAACAGACTAACTTAGGGATCCCACTGGAACTCATATTCTCTTTTATATAATAACCATGTTACCTGAAGGAGTAACATCCATCCTTTCTACTGAAGGTATTTTGTTTATATTCATTAACAAACAAACAAAAACAAAAACAAAGAAACAAACAAAAAAACATGTTGTCAAGCATTCTTTATAATGTTACCTGTATTATTCAAGTTAGCAACTTCTAGGATTCAGCTTAGGTTGCTTTCTTGGATTTAAACCAATTAGTTTCTCTCAGTTTTACTTAGTTCCAATAAATTGACAGAAGCCCTCTTGTTCTGAGAGCTAAATCATGAAAAAAAAAAAAGGGTAGTAATTTCATAGGTGATAAATACAAATATTTTCCATGACCAAAAAAATTAAATAAATAAATAAATAAATAGAAATTAAAACCAATCTAGTAAAAAAAAAAAAAAAACTCCATTCCACCCCAGTGTGTGTATCTGTCAATTTTATAATTAACCATGGACAAGCATCTGGAGTCATAGAATAAGTAAAAATGCAACATTAACAACAAAAAAAATAAAACATGAAATAAGTGTTTGTGGAGACTATTTATTTCTATTTAGAAGTTGGTTCTATTTCTATAGTAATATTTACTAAGTTTTTAATTTACAAATAATTTTAAGAAAACAATATATTTATCATACCACATTTTGAAAATTCCAGATCTTATCATATTACTAATTAAATGGCTCAGGAGAAAATAGTGTTCTGCACAAAAATGATATGTTTCATGTTGTAATATTGTTAGTTATAAAAATTACAAATAGGTTCCAAAAGGAAGAAACTGCCTGCTTGAATATCTGATACTTAATTTTGTTTTTACTATTGTTAGGAAACGAACTCAGCCTTAAGAAATATTAAATCTAATTTCTATTCACTTTTTAAATTTTATAATATTCCATCCAATTCCTGCTCCAGATAGCAAACATGCATATTCAAAAGAAGTTTCTCTGATATTATCATTCTTAATTTGTGGTTTCACAATCATTTCCATAGCAACAGAATGATGATACAAACACCACATTGTTGCTTCTGGTTTGAGTAGGAGCAGCTGAGATGTGAATCAAGACCTGATTTTCAAAGACGGCACAAAGAGAAAGATGATGTAAAATTTTAATATTCATATTAGGATTAAACCCACCTGGTTTTCTTTTACTCCAATGTCAAAATTTCTTAAGTTGGTAATTAAAATATTATAACTCAGTCAAGGAAATATTTGTTGAGTTGATGGCAGGTGAAATAACCCTATTCTACATCATATGAATATGAATATGAATATGAAACTAAATTTCACTTATTAATAATAAATGCAAAATCCCAGTATCAGATATATCAGTTCAGCCAAATAATGCATTTAACACTCAAGTTGGTGAAAGCATAGCTGCTGCAGAAATGTTATCCAGGATACCTTTCTGAGCAGAAGCTTTCATTAGGTTTGTTAAAGTCCAAGATAATAATGCTACAAAATGAAAATTTTGTAACAAGGACAATTTTTGGGGGGTGGCTTACATTTTTATTTTTTTTAACCTTCAGTTATCTCTCACTATCCCTTGCTTAGACTGTTTTCTGGTTATATTTTTTTCCACTCGTGCGTGTGAAGGGACTATGCCACCTTCTCACTAATCTGGAACTATATATTATACATGAACTGTGTTAACACATTTACAAAATTAAATTGCCTCTCCTTAATATGTGTTTACGAGGATAGGATAGTATGGGATATGATAGTTCAGCTGGAAGGGACCTACGAAGATCATCTAGTCCATAGGCTTAACCAAAAGTCAAAGCATATTAAGGGTATCATCCAAATGCCTCTCAAACATTGACAGGCATAGAGAATTAACCACCCCTCTAGGAAGTCTGTTCTGATGTTTGACCACCCTCAGAGTAAAAATCAAAAATCTGAATATCCAACCCGAACTTCCCCTGGCACAGCTTTCCCTCACTTTCTCTCCTGTTCCCTCCCATTCTGTCATTGTTTGCCAGGGAGAAGAGATCAGCGCCTCCCTCTCCACTTCCCCTGCACAGGAAGTTGTAGACAGCCATGAGGCCACATCTTAGCTTTCTCTTCTCCAGACTAGACAAACCAAGTGTCCTTAGCCTCTCCTCATACGACATGCCTTCCAGCCCTTTTACCTTCCCTATTACACTTTCAAGTATCTTAATATCCATTTCAAATGGTGGGTCTCAGAACTGCACGCAATGTTCAAGGTGAGTCTGCACCAGCAATAAATATAGCAGGAGAATCACCTCTTTTGACTGGCTGGTTTAATGCACCTCAAAATGTGTTTTGCCGTCTTGGCTGCCAGGGCACACTGCTGGCTTGTGTTGAGCCTGCTCTCAACCAGCACCTCCAGCTCCCCTTTGCTGAGCCGCTCTCCAGCCACTCATCTCCCAGCCTGTACCTATGTCCAACATTACTCCATCCCAGGTGTAGAACCCAGCATTTCCCTTTGTTGAATTTCATGCTATTGATGATTGCCCAATGCTCCATCCAATCTATCTAGATCCCTCTGCAAGGCATCTTATCCATTTAGTGTCAACAGTACCTTGCAGTTTAGTGTCATCACCATAGTTGATAAGAACACAATCTACTCCTGCATCCACATCACTAATAAAATGTTGAACAGAACTGGCTCTGGAATTGAGCCCTGGGGAACACCACTAGTGACCGGCCACCAGCCAGATATAGTTGCATTCACTGTGACTGTAGACTTAAGCAGAGGAAAATAAGGAAACTTTGAAGAAAACAGGGAGACTGGTAGCCTTGAGCTAGGAGAAGAAAGGGAGATAAGGAATGAAATGTAGAAAACAAGAAGGAGAAAAACATCTGAAGGAAGATTCCAGACTGACCTATGGTAACCTTCTGCTCATTAAGGAAGAAGAATACCTTAGGCTGCCAAATCTTGCCCCAAAGTTCTAACTACTGCAGCACTTTAATGAAATATAACCCATCCCATTTTCCCAGCCAAATTTTCAGAAGTTTGATCCTCTCTCATTGATCAGCAAGATGTGGTAGAGATGGCTGTTAGTAAGAGAAAGTGCCAGATAAGAGATTTCCTCTGAAACCATGAATGATGTATCTAATGAAAAAAAGACAGTTACCCCTACTTCAATGATTTTCCTATGCTTGAGATGATTTCCTCATCTTAATCCTCAGTATACTTTAATTTCCCTGACAGTTTGTCTTTGTTGTTGTTGTTGTTGTTGTTGTTGTTGTTACACTGAGACAGGGTCAAGCCACTTGGAAGGCAGTGGGATAAAGTGGCATCTTGTACATAAATGTCAGGAAGGTATTATCTAGGATAAGACAGAAAAAGAGGGAGAAAAGTAATGTGTGACAGAAAAGTTGTGTGGGAAGTATAAGAGGCAAACAGGGCTTGGAAAAAAGGCAAGTGGAGAACATTAACACCAGATTATTAATTTTGTTTTGTTAATTTCGTTGCTCTATGCAAGACTGTGATGACTTCAGCATATGTCGTATGCAATCACAAACTTGATGTGCACTGGGTATCAGAACCATATTATTTCTGCATTAACAAGAACAGATGATAAGAAAATCTAGATCAAAGAATGTAAAGCTTATACTATCTGCAGAAGAACACAATATATTGTACAAAATTAAAGATGTACAAAACAATACTCATGTGAATGCAAATTATAATTTGGTTCTTTTAATTAGCAATTCTGAACTGGCATAATAATGTTCGCCAGAATTAAAATTTGTGTCACACGGCATTTTCGAGATCGCACTAGGAGACCTAAAACCATAAGGACTGTGCTGCTGAACTCATTCAATAGGAATGCTGAAGATAAACCAGGTCTTATGAGATATGGTAATTATTTCCCTTTACTTCCTTAAATGTTGATATTGAAGATAGGAAGGCTAAAGCCCACCTAGAGATGAAGCTTGCAGAAGAGATAAAGGATAATAAGAAGGTTTTTTTAAAGTATGTAAACAGTAATAGGAAGACTAGGGATAATGTGGGTCCCTTGCTGCATGAGGGGCGTGTCCTGGTAACGGGAGACGCTGAGAAGGCAGAGATACTGAATGCTTTCTTTGCTTTGATCTTTGCTTCAAGGACTCCCCCCCCCGGGACTCCTGGACCCTGGAGGGAGGAGAAAGGGTCTGGGAAATGGAGAGCTCCCCCCTGGTTGATGAGGGAGTCGTTCGGGAGCATCTGAGTGGGATCAATGCACACAAATCCATGGGCCCCGATGGGATGCATCCATGTGTGCTAAGGGAGTTGGCAGAGGTGATTGCCGAACCGCTCTCTATCATCTTTGAAATGTCCTGGAGAACAGGAGAGGTGCATGAAGACTGAAGGATAGCCAATGTCACTCCGGTCTTCAAGAAGGGCAAGAAGGAGGATCCGGGAAACTACAGGCCAGTCAGTCTCACCTCTGTCCCTGGAAAGGTGTTGGAACAGCTTGTGCTGGATGCCATCTCCAAGCAATTGGAAGAGAAGAATGTTATGAGGAGTAGTCAGCATGGATTCACCAAGGGGAAATCGTGCTCAACAAACCTCATTACTTTCCATGATGGCATCACCAGCTGGGTAGATGGAGGGGAGAGCAGTGGATGTCATCTACCTTGACTTTAGCAAGGCTTTTGATACTGTCTCCCACCACATCCTGCTAGCAAAGCTGAGAAAGTGTGCGATAGACGAGTGGACAGTAAGGTGGGTTGAGAACTGGCTGACTGGCCGAGCTCAGAGGGTGGTGATTGGCGGCACAGAGTCCAGCTGGAGACCTGTGATTAGCGGTGTTCTCAAGGGCTCGGTGCTGGGTCTGGTCTTGTTCAACATCTTCATTGACGACCTTGACAACGGAAGAGTGTCTGCCCTTAGCAAGTACGCCGATGACACAAAGCTGGGAGGAGTGGCTGACATGCCAGAAGGCTGTGCTGCCAGTCAGCGAAGACCTGGACAGGCTGGAGAGCTGGGTAGGAAGTAACCAAATGAGGTTTGACAAGAGCAAGTGTAGAGTCCTGCATGTGGGAAGGAACAACCGCACGTATCAGTACAGGCTGGGGGATGACCTGCTGGAGAGGAGCTCTGAGGAGAAGGACCTGGGGGTCCTGGTGGACGACAGGTTGACCATGAGCCAGCAGTGTGCCCTGGTGGCCAAGAAGGCCAATGGAATCCTGGCGCGCATTAAAAGGAGAGTGGCCAGCAGGTCAAGGGAGGTGATCCTCCCCCTCTACTCTGCCCTGGTCAGGCCCCACCTGGTGTACTGTGTCCAGTTCTGGGCTCCCCGGTACAAAAAAGACAGGGATCTCTTGGAAAGAGTCCAGCGGAAGGCCACAAAGATGATATGGGGCCTGGAGCACCTTCCCTATGAGGAAAGGCTGAGAGACCTGGGTCTGTTCAGCCTTGAGAAAAGTAGACTGAGAGGGGATCTTATTAATGTTTACACGTATCTTAAGTGTGGGAGACAGGGGGATTTGGCCAACCTCTTTTCAGTGGTTTGTGGGGAATGGACAAGGGGTAATGGCCATAACATGGAGCACAGGAAATTCTGCACCAACATGGGAATGAATGTCTTCACGGTGAGGGTGATGGAGCACTGGAACAGGCTGCCCAGGGCAGCTGTGGATTTTCCTTCTCTGGAGATATTCAAGGCCCGTCTGGACACCTACCTGGCCAGCCTGCTCTAAGTAACCTGCTTTGGCAGGGGGGTTGGACCCGATGATCTCTCGAGGTCCCTTCCAACCCCTACAATTCTGTGATTCTGTGATTCTGTGATAGTATATGCATTCATTAATCACTACAAAAATAATATTTCAGATATATGGGATACAGAAAATGCCACTACAATCATCATTGTAAAAGCAAGCAAACAAACAAAAATATATCATTTTTATTTTCTGAGTGCTAGCAACAAGGCCAAACAGGGTGTGGTACATTAGTAAGGGTGTGGCAGTTCACCTGGGAGGCCATGCAGGGTGGCCACCTCTTTGAAGCAGGTCAATTCCACTGGTTGTGTGGGATATTGAAGTACACATAACCCAGCAATGAGGCATTGTTCTGTGACCAGATGGCACTGTTCTGCACAGGCCAAGGGCACTCATTCAACCCAGCCCTCGAGACAGAATGGTGGGCACTCATTTGGGAGCAAAGCCTACAGGCCTGTCTGGGGTGTCTCCACCATCTACCCCAGCAGAGGACAATGCCTCCACACAGATGGAGTTGCTGAAGGGAGAGGCTGTAGTGCAGACCTCAGACTTCAGGAACTGCTTGTACCTTCCTTCTGGGGCACATGGCAGACCTGCCTGTAAAAGCTGTGCCCAGGTGAGGGACTTCCTGCAACAGCTGGCTGAGCTACAGGAGGCAATGAGGAAGCTACATTACATCAGGGAGACTGAGACTGAGTTAGATAGCTGGTTCCAAGTGCTGTCTGCAGGAAACCCACAGCCCATGGCCAAGCAGTCAAAAATTCCCTCTCTGGCACATGCAGAGGGAGGGAGGACAATAACACAGAAGAATGGAAGCTTTCAACAGCAAGGACCATCAGAAAGAAGAGACTTCCCCTGAAGCCTGAGGTGCCCTTGCAGAACCACTTCACGTCTACACAGACTGAAGAGGAAGGACCTGTCACATACGGAGTGACACTGGAGCTGAGTAAGGCAGTCTGACCTGTTCCCCATATAACATCAAGCACAACTAAGAAATGGTGACAGGCGATAGCAGTAAGCAATTGTCATGAATGAAATTTTTACACGGATCTGATGTATCGGCAATTTAAGATTTACTACTTCCTTTATGGTAAATCACAAATTAGACTGTATGTTTTTTTTTTCTTTATCATCGGTTAATCTTGTTAAGCTTGTTTAACACAATAATTCAGTAGTGTTTACTAGAATCAAAAAAGTGACTTGTTGAAGATTTGTTAATTGCAAGGCTCACACACAAGACCTATGTCAAGGTATTAGTGGTTTCTATACAGCAAGGGATGAGGGATTTCTGGACAGCAAGGGATTAGGGATTTCTGTACAACAAGGTATTGGGAATTTCTAAACTGAGTTGTGCACTCAAGAACTTTTCCTCTTTTTGTGAATTACTCATCCGCCTAGGCTTCAGTGTATTCAGTGGACAATCACTGAATCTTTAGAAGTCAGGCCTCTAGTGAATTACTCAATTTTCTCTACATCAGCATATGCAGCAGATGATTGTTGAACCTCACAGAATCTTATCCTGAGAGGCATCCCACCTCAGGGAGAGATCCTGCAGCACAGTCCTCTGTGGTCCTGGAGAGCTCAAAGGGGCTCTTTACTTAGGACCAGTATTTATAGGATTGCAAGATGATTGGCTTTAGTCAATATTTCTCCATCCTGGCCACAATTCAGGTTGGATAATTCTTGTACTACCCACCAACTGTACAATTCCAGTACCTTCCATGTTATACAGTTCTGGTATCCAGGTAGCAGGAGTTCCAGATACAGTTAGAGAGTGCCTAATCATCCCAACTCACTGCACTTGTAACAACGGCAAGAACATAACGTTAGTTTATCCTGAGATTGCAGAGTAGCCTGGTGAGGGGGTGCACTGCACCACCACAGCAACACTCTTCTGAGAGGTATGGAGGCACCCTTTTGACATTCTTACCCACTCTCTAGAGAAGTGTGTTGCTTGCCAGTGGCTTGAATCAGGGATGTCACTGAGAGACTTACAAGCCTAGTTCAGCCCACTGACTATTACCCACTGCTGTTGTTTTTTACAAAATTGATCTGGAACACCTTTCCCAAGGAAAGGCTGAGAGTGCTGCACCAGTTTAGCCTGGAGAAGAGAAGACCGAGAAGGGATCTTATCAATGTATATAAATTTCTTGAGGGAGGATGTCAAGACAATGGGGCCATACCCTTATTGATGGTATCCAGCCATAGGATGAGAAGCAACAGGCACAAACTGAAACACAAGAAATTCCATATGAATATGAGAAAAAATTATTTACTGTGAGGGTGACAGAGCACTGGAACAGGTTGCCCAGAGAGGTTGTGTCTCCTTCTCTGGAGATACTTAAAACTTGCCTGGATGTGACCCTGTGCAACGTGCTCTAGGTGACCCAGCTTGGCAGGGAGGCTGGACTGGATGGTCTCCAGAGTTCTCTTTCAACCTCAACCATTCTGTGACTCTGTGATTCTGTGAAATCTTTTCATATATTGCCATGGTTGTATGAATTCAGCTACCCACAGAAGAAAAGCATATTAAAGTACTTCAGGTGCTTCACAATGCAAAATTAGCCCCAATCTGTCAGTTCCTGTTGAGTGTTGTTCATGAAATTAGCCACAGTTAAATTGGCCTGAGTTTAGGTTCAGGGTGTGATAGTGAGTTTCATTCTGGATGTGGATTGAGAAGAAAGATGTGGAAAGCCAATATGTTTTTATATAGAAGGTAATTGCTCTGTGGAAGGAAATAAAGAACATCACTTTTTTTTTTTTTTTGCTAAGATAGAGAACAAAGGCTGGTGTTGCAATGAGTTGATGGTACTGCTACTGGATAACAGATATATGTGTAAGAGGCTGATGCAGAAAAAAATATTTTTCAGGTATTCGTACAGTCCAGGAATGGACTGTGAAGGGTACTTTATTCATGTGGAGTTTGATATGATACTTATGGCAATGAACTCATTGTATGATGTATGGACAGCTGAAGCAGATGTCCATAAATTGTCTCATTTGATTATTCCAAGAAAATATTTTACCTTGCTTATATTTGTAGTATCCCATTTTAACTTCAATTCAACTCCTTGTTTTGGTCTATTGATTTTCATAGGTTTTTCATTCTTCGTGGTAAGGCTATATATGCTTTAAAGCTTCTATTATAAAATGTACTTCATAGCTGTTCAGAACCCTATAATACCTCCCCAGCTGGTGACTTTGCTATGCATTTCCTGTTTTGGATTTTAAGAGGCATGAAAATATATTATGTATACAAATTAACAAGACTGAAAACAACAATTCTGTATCTTGGATCAGGTTTCTTTGTAGCTGTCCTTAATTCTCTAAAATCGTTGTGAATGGCTTCATTACATAATCCTAATCTATGCTGAATGGTGTTGTTCTCAATAATTCCCCACACTGATAATCATATTGAATGTATAGATTTATAAGGTGAGGACTACAGTCCATATAGGAGGCAAGAATAAGGTGAAAAACTAACGCTGTGTATTTTTATTTTTTAATCAAACTAAATTTAAAAATACCAGAAGCAGTTCACTGGATGATGAAAGATTTTTAATCATATCTCTACCAATAGATAGCTTTACATTGCAAGTCATGAATAATTCATCTTTTTAACAGATTATGCTAAGAATAAGGACAACAATATGTTGATGGACAAAAATAACATTTCTTTTACTAATATAACAGATATTAATGTAGTTCCTGTAGTCAAACCCTTTTTAATAGGAACTGATTTATAACAACTTCAGTACTCCCTTTCATCAACAGACAAACTGTTCAGATATGTTTTTAAAATTTCTGGGGTTTAATTTTTTAAGTTTCTTTGGAGTAACTCTAATTTAATATTGCTAAAATGACAGAAACATGAAGCCTGCCACTGTGCAGCTGTGTCTTGGTTACTAAGGTACAGGTTGAATTACTTTTGTACAGAAAAGCTCAAGTAACTTAGCTGTTTACATTCCATTGAACTGAAAACAATTTGGTGTTACCACTTTTTAATCACTTTGAAATGTTTCACATCTCTTTCTGCCTATACTCTTGTGTCCAAGAAATCTCTCATTTCTGTCATGCTTGCTGAGGTCACTATATTTCTAATTTTTATCTGAGAAAGTAGAGTTTCTACATAGGTTTAGAGTTCAATATCCTTAATGTGTTCTGTATGGTTCTTCAGCATAATCTTAATATGACAGAATCAAGTTGCCATTACTTCATTCCTTATATTCAGGGATGTTGTTTGAGTTAATTAATTAAACAATATATAGTATGAATAGTTGAAGCACAGTCAATTTTCTGTAGGAGAAGCCTGATTAAAGAAACACTAATGAAAGAGAAACCTTATGCTGACACTCTGTGAGATACAAAACCAGAGCCTTAATTCTTCTATTACCCATACTGACACGTTCTTTTCCCCTATTTTTCACTATTTTATAGGAGATGGGATAGGTATAGGGGTAGAGAATAAAAAGATTAAGAGACCGTGTGACTGTTGTTGCTAATGAGCTGTGAATGATACCAAGCTGTTAATGTACATTTTGCCAGGAAAGGGTCCTCAAGGGACAAGACGAATGAATTTTGGAACCACCCCAGATCAGATCTGTGTTGCTGTGAAGTCAGAATTTCTGCCTGGGTACTAAGTCATCCCTAGGTCCAAATACTTATATTCCCTTGCACTTAAAGGACTGTTGCCCTTCCTGAACACCATGTTCATGCATGAATATCTAAGGGTATTGACATATTGGTCTTTACTGAGACTGTACTGAAAACTGTGGATATTCCACGCTCCAGCTATGCCTCCTTCAGCCCCTGATCTGTTACTCCTTTCAGACTTAGTGTTATATACTAATCTAAGCTAAAAAAGTAAGGATGCAGTCCACTATAACAGTCAAGTTTAGTCAAATTAAAAGAAGGGGTGGCTATATGTTTCTAAAATTGCTTCAGAATCAAAACCCATTGTATATAACAGTTGTGCAATTTGTGGAGTAGTCCTGCAAATGTTGCTCTGGCAGCACAGAGCCACCAGGCTGGCTGGCCTTTACCTCCCTTATACTTTCCTACCTCTCCTTCTGTCTGCCTCTGTTATGACATTATTTCTTAACTGGCTTGAAAAGACAAGGAAGAGAAAACATGATGGCTAAGAAAAGCAGATCAGGAAGGCAGTGCAGAAAATAGAGCCATCAGAGAGACCTGAGCAGAGCAGAAGGAGGAGGGGAGGAATGGATGGTTTGCAGGTAAAAAACGGATGTTCAGCAATTCTGAAAGTCATGTAATTTAGTAGCATATAAAATATTCACAAGCATATTTTTACTATTTTATTTGAAAGAATTTTATTTTTGTTTCTGCTAATCAGAGGAGAATGAATTGCTTTAAAACTTTGTAGAATTATAGAATCATTCAGGTTGGAAAAGACCTCTAAGATTATCTAGTCCAACCTTTAACCTAGTACTGACAAGTCCACCACTAAAGCATGCTACTAAGTTCTACATTTACATGTTTCTTGAATACCTCCACGGGTAGTGACTCAACCACTTCCCTGGGTAGCCTATTCCAGTGCCGCACAGCCCTTTCAGTAAAGAAATTTCTCCTAATATCCAACCTAAACCTTCCTTGGTGCAACTTGAGGCCATTTCCCCTCATCTTATCACTCGGTGCTTGGGAGAAAAGCCTGAACCCCACCTCGCTACAACCTCCTTTAAGGTAATTGTAAAGTAAAATAAGGTCTCCCCTGAGCCTTCTTTCCTCCAAGCTAAACAACTCCAGATCCCTCAGCAACTCCTCCTCAAACTTGTTCTCTATATTTATGAAATGAATGAAATAATAATAATAATAAACATTAATTTAGAGTCTAAGTTTGCCAAAATTTTTCATTAGAATTTTCTTCATAAAGCATGAAATCTTCTGTGTAAGATGTGGATTTTTTTTTTCATTGAGAACTTTGATTGTGACTTTGCTTAGTTTGTTTCAGTTTATTTCTTTGATCTGTTTTTACCAGGGAAGTTCAGCATCACTTTATAAATATGAACAAATGAACTAAGAGTTATGTTAGTTATATTTTTTCTAGCTGTGAAGATTTATCGTGTAAGTTATAATGCAAGTTTTTTTTCTTTTATTAATATAGCTTGTGTTTGGTTGTGTTTGTGTTGACATGTTTAAGTATCCTGTAATTAAGCCATATTTCATCTATTTTAAATATTTTTAGCTCTAGTTGACATACAGAATATTTCTCTCCCAACTACTGATGTGTTTTTATATATAGAAGATCATATCAGATTAAAAAGCAACCTAGCATGATTTTTATTCTTTTTTATTGATTCCAGTATAACAGGAGAACAACATATATTAGTCGACAGACACATCAGTAACAACTGGTGTGGTGGTGATGCAGTGGAACAGGTTGCCCAGAGAAGTTGTGAATGCCTTATCCCTGGAAATATTTAAGGCCAGGTTGGATGGGGCTTTGAGCAGGCAGGTCTAATGGAAGGTGTCCTTAACCATGGAATTGAGGTTGGAATTAGATGATCTTTAAGGTCCCTTCCAACCCAACTCGTTCCATGATTCCATGATTCTTTGATTTTCTGAAGTAGCTTTAGCAAGGTGGAGAGAAGGAGGCATTCAATAGAGAGGCAAGGCAAAGAAAAGGACAGATGATGGGACAGAAGATAGAATCATGGCATCATTAAGGTTGGAAAAGACCTCCAGGATCATTTGGTCCATCCATCCCCCTACCACCAATGTCACCCACTAAACCGTCTTCCTGAGTACTGCATCCATCCTTTCCTAAACAATCCGAGGGACAGTGTTTCCACCAACACCTTGGGCAACACATTCCAATGCCTGACTACTCTTCCTGAGGGAAAAAAAAAAAAAAAAATCTCCTAATTTCCAAACTGAACCTCTCCTGGCACAACTTGAGGCCAATCCCTCTTGTCCTATCGCTAGTTATCTGTGAGAAGAGGCCAACACCCAGCTCCCCACAATTTCCTTTCAGGTAGTTGTAGAGAGCAATAATGTCTCCCTGGAGCCTTCTCTTCTCCAGACTAAACAATTCCAGTTCCCTCAGCTGCTCCCCGTAGCACTTGTGTTCCAGGCCCTTCACCAGCTTTTTAGCCTTTCTCTGGAGAAACTCCAGGCCCTCAATGTATTTCTTGTAGTGAGGGGCCCAAAACTGAACACAGTGCTCAGGGTGCGGCCTCACCAAAGCAGAGTACAGAGGGACGATCACCACCCTAGTCCTACAGGCTACATTGTTCTTGATACAAGCCAGCATGCTGTTGGCCTTCTTGGCCACCTGGACACACTGCCACCTCATGTTCAGGCAAGCATCAACCAACAATTCTAGTTCCTTTTCTTCTGCACAGCTTTCCAGCCACTCTTCCCCAAGCTTGTAGGGGTTGTTGTGGCCAAAGTGTTGGACCCAGCACCTAGCCATGTTGAACCACATCCCATTGGACTCTGCCCATTGATCCAACCTGCCCAGGTCCCTCTGCAGATCCTGATGTTGAGTTTCTTCCTCAAACTTTCAACACCTAAAAATCAGTTCTATTATAAATTAATATATATATATATATTTTTTTTTTTTAAAAAAAAAGGTATACTAAAAATAAATATACATATGTATATAGTATAATGAATGTATAATGTCTCCTCATAGGAGCTCCCTGCTGCTGAGAAGTTTTGACTGGTAATGGATTTGAGCTTTCATGTCTCGGTGCCCTTCTGTGATGCCTGCACAGTTTTGCAGCACAGCTGGAGTCACAGTGCAAACTGCTGCCATTCATAATTGGTGTTCTTTCAACCCTGATGGAGTAGCAATATTAAACACCAGCCAGCCAGTCAGGGTGGCAACGAAATCTTATGGCTTTTTTTAATTGGTTGAAAACATAAGTGCTGCAATACTAACAAGCCAACTCCTGTTCTTAGCCCTGCTCTCAGCGTGGTTCCAAAGAGTGTTTATGAATATAGTGTTAGGTGCTTTTATAAATACATAAATGAAATAGAAATAGAAATTGCAGTCATCTACACAGAGATGAAATCATAACATTTAATCTAATCCATGATATTAATTACAGCTGTAATAATCTAAACATATGAAGCAAAATGTGTTTCCTTTTTAGATTACATAGTATGGGAGATGCAAGATAAAGCAAGGCAAGGCAAGAAATGGAGAAAGGAAAAGGAAAAGGAGAAAAATAGGAAAAAGGAAAAAAAAAAAAAAAAAAAGTTCTTCATAATATCCAACCTAAACCTCCCCTGGTGCAACTTTAGCCCATTCCCCCTCATCATGTCACCAGGCACGTGGGAGAATATACCAACACACACCTCGCTACAGCCTCCTTTAAGGTACCTGTAGAGAGCGATCAGATCACCCCTGAGCCTCCTCTTCTCCAGGCTGAACAATCCCAGCTCCCTCAGCCACTCCTCGTAAGACTCATTCTCCAGACCCATCACCAGCTTCGTTGCCCTTCTTTGGACTCTCTTGAGCACCTCCATGTCCTTCTTGTAGTGAGGGGCCCAAAACTGAACACAGTACTCGAGGTGCGGCCTCACCAGAGCCGAGTACAGGGGAACAATCACTTCCCTAGACCTGCTGGCCACACTGCTTCTTATACAAGCCAGGACGCTGTTGGTCTTCTTGGTCATCTGAGCACACTGCTGCCTCATATTCAGCCAACTATCAACCAATACTCCCAGGTCCTTCTCTGCCAGGCAGCTTTCCAACCACTTATGTCCCAGCCTGTAGCGCTACTTGGGGTTGTTGTGCTCCAAGTGCAGGACCCGGCACTTGGCCTTGTTGAACTTCATACAGTTGACCTCAGCCCATCGCTCCAGCCTATCCAGATCCTCCTGCAGAGCCTTCCTACCCTCTAGCAGATCGACACATGCACCTAACTTGGTGTTGCCTGCAAACTTACTGAGGGTGCACTCGATCCCCTCATCCAGATCATCAATAAAGATATTGAAGAGGACTGGCCCCAGTACTGAGCCCTTGGGGACTCCACTAGTGACCGGCCTCCAACTGGATTTGACTCCATTCACCACAGCTCTTTGGGCCCGGCTATCCAGCCAGTTTTTAACCCAGTGAAGCGTACACCAGTCCAAGCCAAGAGCAGCCAGTTTCTTGAGGAGAATGTTGTGGGAAACGGTGTCAAAAGCCTTACTGAAATCAAGGTAGACCACATCCACAGCCTTTCCCTCATCCACTAAGCGTGTCACTTTGTCATAGAAGGAGATCAGGTTCGTCAAGCAGGACCTGCCCTTCATAAACCCATGCTGACTGGGCCTGACCTCCTGGTTGCCCTGTAAGTGCTGCGCGATGACACTGAAGATAATCTGCTCCATGAGCTTCCCTGGCACTGACGTCAAACTAACAGGCCTATAGTTTCCCGGGTCTACCCTCCAGCCCTTCTTGTAGATGGGCATCATGTTTGCTAGCCGCCAGTTGACTGGGACCTCCCCTGATAGTCAGGACTGATGATAAATGATGGAAGGTGACTTGGCCAGTTCTCCTCCGCCAGTTCTCTCAGTACCCTCGGGTGGATCCCATCCGGCCCCATCGACTTGCATACATCCAAGTGCTGTAGCAGGTTGCCAACCATTTCCTCGTGGATTGTGAGGGCCATATTCTGCTCCCCATCCCCTTCCACCAACTCAGGGTACTGGGTATCCAGAGAACAACTGGTTTTGCCACTAAAGACTGAGGCAAAGAAGGCATTAAGCACCTCAGCCTTTTCCTCATCCCTTGTAACTAAGTTTCCCCCCGCATCCAGTAAAGGATGGAGATTCTCCTTAGTCCTCCTTTTTGTGTTAATGTATTTATAAAACCATTTTCTGTTATCTTTAACCGCAGTAGCCAGATTGAGCTCCAGATGAGCTTTAGCCTTTCTAATTTTGTCCCTACACATCCTTACAACATCCTTATAATCCTTCTGAGTGGCCTGCCCTCTTTTCCAAAGATCATATACCCTCTTTTTTTTCCTAAGCTCTAGCCACAACTCTTTGTTCAGCCAGGCCAGTCTTCTTCCATGCCGGCTTGTCTTTGGGCACCTGGGGACAGACTGCTCCTGAGCCATTAAGATTTCCTTCTTGAAGAGTGTCCAGCCTTCCTGGACTCCTCTGCCCTTCAGAACCTTCTCCCAAGGGACTCTGCCAACCAGTGTCCTGAACAGCTCAAAGTCAGCCCTCCAGAGGTCCAAGACAGCAGTTTTACTGGTCCCCTTCCTGACTTCGCCAAGAATAGAGAACTCTACCATTTCGTGGTCACTCTGCCCAAGACAGCTCCCAACCACCACATCTCCCATCAGTCCTTCTCTGTTTGTGAACAGAAGCCCTAGCGGGGCACCTCCCCTGGTACGCTCACTAACCAGCTGCGTCAGGAAACTACCTTCCACGCTCTCCAGAAACCTCCTAGACTGCTTCCTCTGAGCTGTATTGCATTTCCAGGATATGTCTGTGAAGTTGAAGTCCCCCGTGAGGACAAGAGCTGAAGATTTCGCAACTTCTGCCAGCTGCCCGTAGAACTCCTCATCCATCTCCTCACCCTGGTTTGGCGGTCTGTAACAGACCTCCACAAGAATGCCTGCCTTGTTGGCCTTCCTGCCAATCCTAACCCATAGGGACTCAACCTTATCAGTCCCAGCCTCAAGTTCCACAACATCAAAACACTCTCTAACATAGACGGCCACACCACCACCCCTTCTGTGCTGCCTGTCCCTTCTGAAGTGCCTATAGCCAGACATTGCAGCACTCCAGTCATGAGAGTGGTCCCACCACGTTTCCGTGATGGCAACCAAGTCATAGCCTGCCTGCTGCACGATGGCTTCCAGTTCCTCCTGTTTGTTGCCCATGCTGCGTGCATTAGTGCAGATGCACTTCAGCTGGGCCGTTGCCTGCTCCCCAGACCCTGACATTGTTTCCCCTGGCACACCTCTAACAAGCCTTACTTCATCCCCATCCCCCTTCCTACCTAGTTTAAAGCCCTCTCAATGACCCCTGCCAGCTCCTGGGCTAGTGTCTGTTTTCCCCTTAGAGACAGGTGGGACCCATCTGCAGTTAGCAGGCCAGGTGTCGAGTAAAGTGCCCCATGGTCAAAAAAAAACAAAATTTCTGTGTTGGCACCAGCCTCTGAGCCACGTGTTTATCAGGTGGGCTTTCCGGGTCCTCTCTGTACCCCTCCCTGCCACTGTAGGGATAGACGAAAACACCACCTGTACTCTCGCTCCATCCACTAACCGTCCCAGTCCCCTAAAGTCCCATTTGATAGCCTTCAGGCTTCTCTCTTCAATATTATCACTGCCAGCCTGGAATATCAAAAGAGGATAGTAGTCAGAGGGGTGAACCAGGTTGGGAAGCTTTGGCAACATCCTGGACCGTGGCCCCAGGGAGGCAGCAGACTTCCCTATGGGTAGGGTCAAGCCGACAAATATGGCCCTCTGTTCCCCTGAGAAGGGAGTCGCCTACAATGATCACCCTTCTTTCTTTCTTAGTGGAGGCAGTCTTGAGGCGTGGAGTCGACTTCCTCACCCTAGGCATCCTCCTGGGTAGACGTTTCTACTCATCCTCACGCACCGGTCTCTAAAGCTCCAGGGCCTCAGATCTGTTGTGTAAGGGCACCTGGGAAGGCAGGGCTGGTAGGGAGGAGGGTTGCCTGCGACGTTGAGCAGGGACCTGTTTCCATTCCTCCTCATCTCCTAGATCCCCTCCCTCTGCTTGACAGGGCAGGGGGTCCACCACTGTTTGGGGTGTCTTACCACGATTCCTTTCCTTCAGGCCTTGCAGGGAGTTGCTCCACCAGTCTATCTCCCACTCACACTCCCTGGTGGCCCTCAACCTCTCCACCTCCTCCTTGAGCTTGGCCATCAGGCTGAGCAGGTCATCCACCTGCTCACACCTCACACACACAGGTCTCTCTGCCGCCCTCAGATGGCAGCAACAGGCTCAAGCACTCAGTGCATCCAGATGGGAAGGTGGTGAAGCTGGTGAAGGGTCTGGAACACCAGTCCTATGAGGAGCGGCTGAGGGAACTGGGGTTGTTTAGTCTGTTGAAGAGGAGGCTCTGGGGAAATGTTGTTGCTCTCTACAGCTACCTGAAAGGAAATTGTGGGGAGCTGGGTGTTGGCCTCTTCTCGCAGATAACTAGTGACTGGACAAGAGGGAGTGGCCTCAAGTTGTACCAGGGAAGGTTTAGGTTGGAAATTAGTTTTTCTCAGGAAGAGTAGTCAGGTATTGGAACGGGTTGCCCATGGAGGTGAAAGAGTCACCGTCGCTGAGGGTGTTTAAGGAAAAGTCGGGCATGGTGGTTAGGGACATGGCTTAGTGAGTGATATGGGTGGTAGAGGGACAGTTGGACTAGATGATCTTGGAGGTCTTTTCCAACCTTAATGATTCTATGAAAATATGAAAACATGAAAAGCAGAAAATGAACTTATTTATCTTGGCAGACAGTAGCTCTGAATGATGGGTTTAATGAGAACTAAACAGGTGAAATTAAACTTGAGTACAGCAGGCATAACAGTAATAATTCAAAAATATCAAGCTATGCCCCAACACCCACTCTCTTTCCCCTCTGGAGTGTCATATGGCATTCTGCTTATAGCATTACTGCATGTAAGTAAGATCACAGTTTTGAGACTCTTGTCTAAAAGGCTTTTGAAGTCTCATTTTAATGATGCCCTCAAGAGAAACAAAGTGTTCAAAAAAATAAATAAATAAAATAAAAATTGCTATTGAGAAAACTCTTGGCAATACACACAGCATTTTCATCATGTCATGACAAGCTACTCTGACCTGTCAACAGTGTCTGCTGTATGAAAAATGACATCACTTCTAAGACACTCTTCACTTTACACTTAAATTCTGTTAAAACTAGAGAACTACAGTATATCATGCACTTTACTCTTGCCTGTCCATATGTTGACAAGTACCTTGCTATAGAATTCTGTATTTTTTACATTTCTTGTTCACCAGTGATGTCATAGCTGATATTCTTCCATTTCCACATGTAGAACTATGAACTTCCGTATCATTCTACCTGAATTTTTAAGCATAATCAAGATAAGAATCAGATGCCTTGTTTTGTCAATATTGGCATATTTTTATGCTGTGGTTCCACTTATCTGTGTTAGTCAAGCTTACTGATCAATGAAATCAGGTGACAATCCTAGTCATCCCCTAAATATCTTCAATAATTATCTATCTTGTTGGGGACTATATGAGAATATTGACTTACTCAGTTTTATAGAATGTAACATCTTGTTACAAAAATAAAATTATATATATATTATACATATTATATTATATATTATATATATTATATATACATACTATATATAGTTATATTATATTATATATTATATATATATTATATATTATATATATATATTATATATATTATGAAATGTTTGTCTGAAGAAATAATTACACAACAGCCATTAAATACGATGTATAAGAAGAATTTATTATCAAACAAAAACAAAACCAAAAATTGTATTTTTAAGAAGCAAGAAATATATTACTCGTTTAGCTCCACATTTTAATGGGCAGAAAAATTACTTTTTTCCAATGTATGGACTATCATCACCATGTTTGGAGAGCATATAGGAAAAAAAAAAAAAAAAGTTCTACTCTACCCAAGTCATTTATAGAAAATGATTGACTCAAATAGTTATTTCTTTTAATTTTATATCTTATTACTTATAATACTGCCATACTATTCAGGATTTCATTTTCTGCCCTGCCACTCCCCAGATTGAGTGTGGATTAGCCAAGAAACAGCGCTGTTTGGAATACCTGCGGGTGAATTAAAGGTTACAAGCTATTCTGTAAATGAAACATTTAGGCTTAGCTCAAAGACGATCAGTACTTAAGGGAAGGAAGTAACAGATCTTCCATATCCTTTTCAGAAATTGTCCTACAATCTTCCAGGTTACATTTCTTTATATATGTATGCTAATATTACATCAATTCTTCTAATCCCAAACAACCACAGTTACTACTCAGTGATGTTTCAGTTTTTAAAGAGCAAAGGCAAAGAAAGAATATATCAGGAATAAAGAACAGTCACAAACTTAAAATAGGAAATAAAGAAAGAATCCCAATTCCATTTCTAGTAAGGTAACATCACAACATGTTTACAAATTGCTAAAATAACCAAAAAATCCATATATTAATGAGATGGGATTTTCCTCACCTAAAAATTATCAACTAGTCCTCTATTATTTCTTTACAATCTGTAGGTGGTGAATTATCACCTGATGATAACTATGATTCTCTGCTAGCACAATTAGGAGAAAACTATAGCTGTAGTGATCGCATTCTCTGTAATATAATTCCATTCTCTGTCATGTTTGAGTCAAGGAGGTTGGGGGAGATCTCCAACCCCCACAGGAATGCAAATGAGAGCAAAATGCAAGCTCAGAAGGAACAAACACAGAAACCACAATGTGGGGTCAGCTTCACTTCAATACCAAGGAAAATCACAGAGTCCTCTGGAAGAACATGTCTGGATTCAAGGGAAGTGCCATGATCACTTCCCTGGGGAGCCTGTGCCAGTGTCCAACCACCCTCTCAGTGAAGAACCTTTTCCAAATATCCAGCGTGAACCTCCCCTGATGCAGCTTCATGCTGTTCCTTCAGGTCCTATCACTGTTCATCAGAGAGAAGAGATGTGCCTCCCCATTCACTCGTCCTTATGAGGAAGTTGTAGACCATGATGAGGTCACCATTCAACCTTATCTTCTCTCAGATGAATAAAGTGACTTCAGCTTCTCCTCATAAATCTTGCCCTCTAGACCCTTCACCATCTTGTTGCCCTCCTTTGGACACTCTTTAGTATTTTTATAACCTTATTATATTGTGGTGCCCAAAACTGCAAGCAGTACTAGTGGTGAGGCCACACAAACACAGTATGTAGTGAAGGACACTCGCTTTCCTTGACTGCTTAGCATTGATGTGCTTGATGCACCCCAGGATACAATTATCCATTTTGGCTGTCAGAGCACACTGTTGACTCATATTCATCTTGCTGTTGATGATGGCAAAACTCCTAAATCCCTTTCTGCAGGGCTGATCTCAATCCTCTAATACCTAAGTCAGTCTGTATATCCAGGACTACTCCATCCCAGGTGCAGAATCCAGCACTTGCTCTTGTTAAACTTCATATGGTTGGTGGCCAACCCTCTCATTTGTCAAGATCTCTCTGAAAGGCTTCTCTACACTCAAGGGAGTCAACAGCTCCTCCTAATTTAGTATTATCCACAAACGTACTTAATGTGCATTCAAGTCCTGTGTCCAGATCATTTATAAAAACACTGAAGATAACCAGGCCTAAAATTGAGTCCTGGGAGACCCCACTAGTGACTGGCTGTCTGCCTGATGTATCCCCATTCATCATAACCCTTTAAGCCCAACCCTATCTATCAAGTCAGACTACCTTGTGTACAAACTACATACCTTCTCTTTTCATCCTACATTGTACCCATTTGTATCCTTCATGCCCTTATCATTGTACACCTCTGAGAACAATTTGGCCTTTAGGTATCCAAAGATATCAATAGGTCAAAGGGATTAAAGCTGTCTGTTCCCAGGCTGAACAGACCCATCAGCCTCTCAGATACTTTGTGCCTCAGCCACCAGTAATCCTTGTGGTCCTCACTGGGACTTGCTCTGACATGACTGTCCTGTACGTAGGAGCTGGCTGGGCACAGCACTCCAGGTACAACTCTCAGGCCCTGGAGAGTGGGCAAGTGTTCTTCTCTGGACCTCCTGGCTGCTCACTTGCTTGAGCAACCCAGGATGCGGGGGCTTCTTTGTTTGTCCAGCACAGCGCTGTTTTGTGTCCAAGCTGGTGTCCCTTGGGTATTGACTTTTTTTTTTTTTTTTTTGAGGGGGGTGGGGAGAGGGGGGTGGGGAGGGTGCAGCATGGAGAGCTGCTCTCAGGCTGTCAGCCCCAATCTGTCCCCCTACATCCCAGAGGCTGGATTTTCTGCTCACTTGATGAACTTGAGATTTCTCTCTGCCCAATTCTCCAGCCTGTCTAGGTCCCTCTGAATAGGTGAATCAATGAAAATCTTCAGTGCATTTACAGTTCTCCTCAGTCTGCATTCAAAAACTTATTGATAGTTCATTATGTCCCCTCATCCAAGTAACTGATTAAGATATTAATCAGTATTTGTTCTAGAATTAAACCCTGAGATACAACACTTCTAACTGGACCACAGCTGGGCTCATCACAATTGGCTATCCAGCCAATTTTCCAAACATCTTATTGTCCACTTATGTAGTCCATATTTCACCTATATGATTGTAAGAATATTACAGGAATCTTGCCAAATTTAGTATCTAGAATATCCACTGGTTTCCCCATAACCACAGATCAAGTCATCTTATTATAGAAGGAATTTTTGCATGATAAATCTAAATTGCTTTTTCCTCAGTCATCTTGTTGTCCTTTGAGTGGCTGGCAATAGCTTCTACAAAGATATGTTCCATAACCTTTTCACACCCTATGGTGAATTGCACTGCCTTGTTCCCTAATTTAAGTTTAATGGAACATCAACATAGATGCACTTAATTTATACCTCTGTATTATGTGACCAGTGAGACTAAATGAAGAAAAGCCTTCATTTTTTGTACTTCTTAAGTGAAGTTAGGCATCTTATTTCCAAATTGTCTGATCTTGCTCCTGCTAGGCAAAATCCCCATGGTTTAATTCAGTGAGACAGCAAACATTAGAAAGCCATGACATTGAGCAGAAAGATTCAAATAAACTTTAATTGAGCAGTCAGGCTTTCAGAAGAGGTGATAGTACTTAAGGAAAAAAAATAATACTAATAATTTTTGTAATCTCCATCTAGCTGTTTGAATGTACTATTGCCGATAATATGTATTATTCTTAATTTTTTTCTTGATAATGTTTACAGACAAAACAAGATAATCTGAAATTTCTATGCCATCAATCATTCCCTTTCCCATTAGTAGGTTCAATTCCCAGAATACACCCTGTGCCCGCTGCTTATTCCAGACTAGCATCTGCATGTAATTCAATAATTTTGTTTTAATCTGTAAAGTCATCCATGAGTTTATAGCAATCTTTTAGAGAGATCTTTTGTCTCTTTTCAACCTCATGCAAAAGCCATTCACTTCAGGAACACTAAAACTATCAGTCCTCAGAATGAAATATACCATACAGAACAGAAAAGCTTTCTTTCACATTTTTTTCAGGATTGTCAAATGCCTGAGAAAGAGAGACCATATTTAGTCTAATCACCTGCTTTGTGCTCCTTGTGCAGAAACCTGGATGGAATAAGAGGTGCTAAGAATGAAGATGCAATCTGGGATAAAACCCAAAGTGTTATTTCTCTAAGCATCAGAGGAGAAATCATAAAATATGATGATAATGATGATAATGATAATGATAATGATAATGATAATAATAATAATAATAATGTTAGCTTATTCATCTCAAAAAATATTGTAATTGCTTCCTAGCAATTTTAGATTTTTTTTTTTAAATACTAAGATAATACATATGCATAAAGTAAACCATCAGGGAAATCTATGACTCACGAATCAATAAGGCTATTATATTGTTTGAGTGTTTTTTAAAAGCTACCAAAAGTTTTGGGCTAAACTGTGCAACACAAAGCTTGAAAACAACAAAAATGCCTGGAGAAGGAGAAGATGCTTCTTAAAACAACCAAATGACAAAAAAACAACCAACCAACCAATCAAAAAAAAAAGCATTAAAAACTCCTGGGTCAGTTGGTTAACAGTATAAATTTTGCGATCTCTTTACCTTTCTGATTTGTAGGTTGTGAACTGCTGATGAGAGGATTCCAGCCAAGGACTAAGGGAAACTGCTTCTCACAGCAGACACGTGCCGGGAAGGCTAAAAAGAATTATGGAGGCGTTTGAGTTGTACTAGTCTGCTATTTTGCAGCATGACGAAGGCTATTATATAAATTATTTTCTTTGCAGGTTCAACATGGTTCTAAACACCAAAAAGAAATTAATGTGGTTAAAATATATGTCACTATCTTATGAGAGTTGTTTTCTTAAAAAATATTTTCCAAGTTTCTTCCAGTTGCCTTGCCAACAGATTCAAGTTTAAGAAAGGCTGGTAGCTCAAATCCCAAAATACTTATTCCCTTCCCCTGTTGACAGTCATTTTAGATCAATACAATTATCATATAGAGTTCAGAGTCAGAGCTGTGAAATGACAGGCAAGTTATCAGAGGAGTGAAATATTTCTGAGGAGTGAAGTATTTCTTATTTATAATGAGGTGTCATTTTCTCAAAGCATGGTGCCCATCCTCAAATCAAAACAAAAATACAACGGCACTCCAACATATGTATACAAGAAATAAAGTAAAACCTGGAGACCCAAAGAAGACCTAAATATGATGTTTCTAGAGTTCTTCATTTTCATATATATCATCTAAGAGTAGCACATTAAACATGAATATTGGACTACCTTTGCTTCAGCATCACTACCAAGCTGATGGTGAGAGATATTTTTCTCTTTTTGAAGTATTGTGAGGCAGATACACTTTCAAGATTACAGCATCCAACTCTCTAAAAGATGCTCCATTCCTTCCCCGTTCTCTCAGGGTTACTTAAATAAACAGTATAGGCTTTGCCAGGTTCCCAAGAGCCTGATTTCAGTTTCTGACAACGCCACTGTGGAGAACATAATTTTAGTTTCTCTGTATTACAACTGCCTTTGCATGTTAAGAATACATATACTTCGTAGAGCAGAGTCATAATATTTTTTGTTTGTTTGTTTGCATGTTTTTGGTATGCTTAGTTAATGAGAACTCTTTTAATCAATTAAAACAGAAAGGAAAGCTGTCTCTCAAATAAAGAATAAATTAAAATAAAATCCACTCGCAAGATTCACAACGATTACGCTATTTGCTTGGATTTGTTCCCAGAACAAACATGTATGCTTTTGGATAATTCAGATCCCTCCTGGCCCCAGAAATATGGAGAGAAAAAATGTGTTCATGCATTTAATTTTGCTTTACCCGACAGAGTATTATAAATTTAAAGGTTGTTAAATTAATGTGGTTGGCAAATTCTGCATACAAGTGGTCATATTTTTAATTATTTCTTGTTTTATGTTAAAATAGTCTTACTTGTTACTGACTATACAATAGAAATTTCTGCAAACCTAAAAGATGCTATTACTGGAGTATAATTGCTTTATCTATCTGTTTTCTTTTTGAGTTATAGAATGCTGTATAATCTAAGACTGGATTTTAATATTTTTCCATTGAGACAACCACTTTTGTGAAAACAAATTTGTATTCGAGTCTCTCTTTTAGTAGTGTATTCACTTATAAAATTTATCCTTTTCATACCTGATAACTAAGATATTTATTAATCTATTAGCCCTTAGAACAGAGTAGTACAGTTTGAGATATGATAGAAATTTTACATATACACCATCAGATATTTAACGATCCTGAATTTACACTAATGTCATTGTCCTAGCTGTGCAATCTAATATCTAAACCAAACAGAGTGCATAATAAATTCATAAATCAGAAATGCCCCATCCAAACAGACTTCCACACCTTCTGTTTTGAGATGTTCCCTACCTTTTCTCAAAAATTGGTATGTTTAATGTCTGCATGACCTGGACTATGGGACAGAGTACATCTTCAGCAGGTTTGCAGAGGATGGGGCTATGGTATGAATGATGAGTGAATAACCCAGATGTGTGTTCTGCTATTCAGAGGGACTTGGACAGGCTTTAGAAAGGGGCCAAGAGCAAACTAACTTAAGTTCAACAACAGACAATGCCAAGTTCTGCCCCAGTGGAAAATTAAGCCCATGTACGAGCACAGCCTGGAAACTAAGCAGCTGGGAAGCAGCTTTACAGAGGACATGGGAGCTCTAGAGAAAGCCAAGTAGACCATGCACAAGCAGCCTGTTCTTGGGAAAAAGACCAACAGCTTCCTAGGCTGCATTAGAAAGAGAATTGCCAGCAGATCAAAGAAGGTGATCCTTCCCAAAGGTCTTCCCAAACCTGGTAGTTCAGGGTGAAATATTTCATGTTTTTAATGAGGTCTCATTTTCTCAAAGCAGGGTGTCCAACCTCAGGTCAAAGAGAGGAGAGAGTGAAGAGAGACAGTTAAGAAGAGTGGAACAGGCCATATTCAGTGGTGCCCTGTCACAGGAAAATAGGCAATGGCCACAAAAGCACAGCACATCTGTTGAGCAATCCACTTCAAGAGATAGGTGGACATACTGGAGTTACCCCAGTGAAGGGACAAAGAGACTTTAGCATCTGTCATATGAGGAGAGGCTGAGAGAGCTAAGAGAACCTAAAGAAGAGAAACTTCAGAGGGATCTCACAGAATCATAGAATCCTTTAGGTTAGAAAAGACCTCTAAGATCATCTAGTCTGATCATTAACTTAGCACTGCCAAATCTACAATAAAACCATGTCCCTAAGCATCACTTCTACATGCATTTTGAATATCTCCAGGAATGGTGACTCAACTGCTGCCCAGGGCAGCCTCTTCCAATGCCTCACAACCTTTCCAGTGAAGAAGTCTTTCCTAATATCCAACCTAAACCTTCCCTGGTGCAGCTTGAGGTCATTTCCTCTTGTCCTATCACTTGTTGCTTAAGAGAAGAAACTGACCCCTACCCCGCTACAACCTCCTCCAAGGTAGTTGTAGAGAGTGATGAGGTTTCCCCTCAGCCTCTTCTTCTCTACGCTAAATAACTTCAGTTCCCTCAGACGCTCCTCATTAAGACTTGTCTCCAGACTCTTCACCAGCTTTGTTGCCCTTCTTTGGACATGCTCCAGCACTTCAATGTCCCTCTTGTAGTGAGGGGCCCAAAACTGAACACAGTATATTTGAGGTGCAGCCTCACCAGAGTTGAGTACAGGGGGACAATCACTTCCCTAGTCCTGTTGGCCACACTATTTCTGATATAAGCCAGGATGCTGTTGGCCTTCTTGACCACCTGAGCACCCTGCTGGCTCATATTCAGCCAGCTATCAACCAATATTCCCAGCTCTCTTTCCACTGGGCAGTTTTCCAGACATTCTTCCCCAGCCTGTAGTATTGCATGGGGTTGTTGTGCCCCAAGTGTAGGACCCGGCACTTAGCCTTGCTGAACTTCATACAGTTGGCCTTGCTTGGCCCATTGATCCAGTCTATCCAGATCCCTTTGTAAAGACTTCCCACCCTCAAGCAGATTAACACTCCTGCCCATCTTGGAGTCGTCTGCAAACTTACTGAGGGTGCCCTTGATCCCCTTGTCCAGGCTATTGCTATAGATATTTAAGAGAACTGGCCCCAGTACTGAGCCCTGGAGGACACTGCTAGTGGCCAGCCTACAACTCAATTCTATTCACCACACCTCTTTGGGTCCTGCCACCCACCCATTTTTTTACCAAGCAAAACGCATGCCTGTCCAAGCCACGAGCAGTCAATTTATCCAGAAGAATGCTGTAGGAAGCGCTGTCAGAATCTTTCCTGAAGCCTAGGTAGACAACATCCACAGTCTTTCTCTCAGCTACTAAGGGCATCACCTTGACATAGAAGGAGATCGAGCACAACCTGCCTTTTGTAAAGCTGAAGAGTCAGTTAAGAAGAGTGGACCAGGGTCTTTTAAGTGGTGCCCTGTCACAGGAAAATATACAATGGTCACAAGTTAAAACACATTGAAATTCTGTCTAAACACAAGAAAAAAGATATTTTTCAATGAGGATGATTTTACAATAATGTTGTTGTCCTAAATATCTGATAAAATATCTATATCAAATTGAGTAAATAATAATCACGTGAATCTCAAATACCATACCTAAACAGATTTTTGTCCCTTTCATTTTGAAATGGTCAATAACTTTGCCCAAAAATTAAGAAAGCGAGGGGAGAGAATAAAACTTATAAAACAATGAGCAGTAGAGATTTTCTGCATAAAGCAATGAGAATTGATAATTGGATCAGGAAGGAAATCATATGAGGAAAAGGACAAGTGAGAAAAATAAATATAAGAATATTAAGAGATATTTGGACAACAAATCACAGAGCAGATTGATTAGTATGCTACAAAATGTGCCACAATGGTCACTTGGGAACAGTCTCATTTCTGCACCACAGACAAAGGAAAAAAAAGTACAAAATAGGAAACTTCACCAAGACCACTGAGAAGCCTAAAACATTTTCTGAGCAAGACTACTGACCAAATGCTGAGAAGCTCTGTTTACCTCTTCTTTAGTACATGTCTATCTTCTTAATAACTGTGAAATAGCTATGTTTTTCTTGAAATTGACAAGAACTAGGTCGGAAACAAACAAACAAACAAGCAAAAAATACAACACAATATCCATGAACTGCATTTTTTTGTTTGTTTTTGTCATATTATTAAAAACTGATGATGCCCCATGCCTGAAACACACATGGACATATTATTACACATATTTACCTGCATATTTTCATGATGTCACAGAATAAGTCAGAAAAGGTTTACAATGTTTTTATGGGCTTATTATATCTAGATGATCATCTGAGTTTACTACAGACAGTAAGCCTCGATATTATATTGTACAGTGCAATATTATAAAATGTGTCAGTCTTTTCATAGTGTAAGACTTGATTGCATAAAAATTAATTATGAGACTAACTCAGAGTTGTAAAGGAAAGGCGTAATGAGTATAAATTGTTCCAACCAAAAACGTTATTAATTAGTTGTTCATATTTGCTAATAATGTTATGGGCAGAGGGGCTGCATTCAAATATTAGATGCATTCTCTTCTGATTTCTTTCTTGATAGAAAACATCATGAATATTTTTATTCTATTTTAATTGTGAGGTAGTATTGCTGATACTGGAAAATTATATAAAACACTGTGAAAACACAGCGTTTAATAGAGTAGCTCACTAACTCCCTTCAGAATTCATATTCAGAAAACTGTTAAGACACAAAACAGAATAGCTGCCTAATAGGGAAATAAGCAGCTGACAACGTTGACATTTGTCTGGGTAGAAGCATCTACTTTAATAGTTCCATCCATTATGTCATTTATTATGCATGATTGCCATGCAAAAGTATTTTCTGGACTGTTAAGCAATTTATTTTATTTTATTTTATTTTATATTTTATTTTATTTATTTTAATTTTATTTTATTTTATTCTTTCTCTTAGAATGAGTTTTTCACACAGAATGATAACTGGCCATCAGTAATGGACATCATTCTATAATGTATCATTTAAACACATTTTGTCAGAAACATACACTCCAAAAAAATCAAAATATCCATTTTGATGTAATTTTGTCATCTCCCACAATGCAGCTACTTGGCTTTGCTTCCTTTTGACACTTCTAAAAAGGGAAGAAGGAAGAAAAAAAAAAAAAAAAGGAAAAGTGTTTAGCTATATCTGTTTAAGAACACATGTTGGTCTCCTTTTAGCAAACATATATATATTAATATTTAAATAATACTAATAATTTGATTATTAAAAAAAAAAAACACCTCATAATGTTTGATTTTAAATGATAACAAGTAACAAGTGTGTATTTGCATGCAAATATTGCTGCTCTAAATTTTTACAAGTAAACGTGTAGTGGGTTTACATGGTAAGGTTTTGGTAGCAGGGGGCCATAGGGGTGGCTTCTGTGAGAAGGATCTAGAAGCTGCCCCATGTTTGGTAAGGGCCCCACTGCTGACCAGAGCTGAGCCAATAAGTGATGTTGTTTTGCGCCTCTGTGAGAGCATATTTAAGACAGGAAAAAAAAAATGCTGCGCCACACAGCAGCTGGGAGAGTGAGAGAAGTGAGGAACAGCCTTGCAGACACCAAGGTCAGCGAAGAAGGAGGGGGAGAGGTGCTCCAGGCGCTGGAGCAGAAGTCCCTTGCACCCTGTGGTGAGGACCATGGTGAAGCAGGCTGTCCCCCTACAGCCCATGGAGTACCAAGGCGGAGCAGGATTCCACGCTGCAGCCCGTGGAGGAGACCATGGTGGAGCAGGTGGACCTGCACTGATGGAGGCTGCAGCCTGTGGAAGACCCACCCTGGAGCAGATTCCGGGCTGGACCTGTAGCCCTTGGAGAGGAGACCACGCAGGAGCAGGTGACCTGGCACGAGCTGCTGCCCGTGGGGGATCCAGGTTGGAGCAGTTTGCTCCTGAGGGATGGACCCCGTGGTACGGACCCATATCTGGAGCAGTTCTTGAAGAGCTGCTGCCTGTGGGAAGCCCACGCTGGATCAGTTCAGCAAGGACTGCATCCTGCGGGAGTGACCCCACAGCACAGGGGACAAGAGTGACCAAGAAGGAGCAGGCGGCGAAGCGCTATAGACTGACCGTAACCCCCATTCCCCCATTCCCCTGTGCCACTCGGGGGGAGGAGGTGGAAGACAGTGGATGGTGGGGAAGGTGCTTTTAGTTTCTTTCTTTTGTTTCTCGCTTCTCTAGCTTGTTAGTAATAGGCAATAAATCTTACTGTCTCCCTATGCTGAGTCTGTTCTGTCTGTCATGATAATTACTGCACGATCTCCCTGTCCTTATCTCAACCCTTGAGCCCTTTTCATCGTATTTGATCCCCATTCCTCTTTGAGGAGGGGGAGTGAGAGAGCGGTTGTGGTGGAGCTTGGCCGCCCACCCGAGTAAAACCACCACAACATGGTATAATCCATCGACTTCCTGGGGTTTTATTGTTGTTATTGTTGTTGTTGTTTTAATGATTGATTGACTGATTGATTGTTTTCAGTTTTGTTTTTGTTCTTATATCTGAAGAAGTTGACAAAATGGAAACTAACAGTAACGCTATCTAGAGTGTTATGTGATTAGCTATTTGGATTAGCCTATTTCTTTTTTTTTTTTTTTTATCTGTGCATAGGCTATGCAAAGAGTAAAGACATAATCTCTTTTACCACCTGATTCTTCTCATGGCAGAAAAACTCCATAAACTTAATAGTAGTTTATAATGTGTTTACCCACTTCTGCATGTAATGCTTTGATAATTAAAAGCAGTTATAAAGAAATAGTTGTGTGATACATAGTACTTCTACATACCATATTTATGTGAACTTACCTCTATTATGAGGACCCTCAGAGAGATCAGTGCATTTGTTTGTGATGCATTTGTAATGCATATCAGTTCTGAAGAAGGATGAAAGAGTTAATTCATCATGTGTTTCAAGAATAGCTGTGCAGGCTGTAAAGGGGAATATGCCACATTTTCGTCTATTTCCTTTCATGTCAACTGAAAGCACAGAGTGATCATAAGACTGCAGGGACCTTACTTCTCTTGGAAACAATTGAAAGGGCATACACGTGTGGCAGACTGCCATTATTACTGCACAGCTGTATTTACAGGTTTCTATTTGCTAGAAGACAAAGAATCAGAGGGACAGCTGAACCACTGGTGGTGAAGTACATCCCCTATTTTGGATGGTAAACCAGTAAATTCATTCATGAATTCAACATGTCCTAATCACATATCATTTAATCAATGAAGCTTAAATGGGAGCTTACTGGATGGTTGCATGTCTAACTTCAAAGGATTCTTCACCTGTATCTATATAAATCATCAAGCATCACTTGATGGTTTATGATGGAGCTCTTCATGTGTGCTCTCAATATATTCAGTAAATCCTAATGAACTTATATTCCTGTAAGAAAAATAGCTTTAAAGAACTCATAAGTGGAGCCTAACATTTCCTAAACATTTTTGACATGTAAATAATTTCACTGCACCTGGTTGTATTTATTTATATATTTTTTAATTTGAATGTGCTTTTTAATGTACTGGATTATTTTTTCCCAAAGTCTTACTCACACGCTCTTTCAAAGAGTTTCACATGTGGAAAAATGAAAATAATAGGTTAAGACATTTGACATTTATTACCTTTATATGTATATGATATTACTAAGAAATATTTTGGGAATATTTAAGCCTAAACTGAAGGCTTTTACTTCTCTTACTAAAAATGCTAAAATGGGTATAGCTGTAGTTATCACAGACAGAATATCTGCTACCAGAGAAAATGTACTGTAATTATAAAAGTGAGAGTTCTGCATAAAAGTTCTTTAACTCTCTGTAATTGAAGCTCAATGAACAACGAATTCATAACTTCAGCATTTAAGGTTTGATTGTGGACCTTAAACTTAGTTTGCATTATTTAAATTTACATTTACGAAGTTCAAAATGGACTTAAATAAATGTTTTTATTTTATTTATTTTTTTTTAAGGCTATTATATATACATTCAGAATATTCCCAGATTTCATTGCTGGGGGCCACGGTGGATGAATTTGGAAGAATTTCAGAAAATTCATTTTTTTCAAAGTATCAAAGAAAATAACCGTCCGAAGCAAATGCAAATCATAGAATCATTAAGGTTGGAAAAGACCTCCAAGATCATCTGGTCCAACCATCCCCCTACCGCTAATATTATCTACTAAACCATGTCCATAAGTAACACATCCAACCTTTCCTTAAACACCACCAGGGATGATGACTCCAATACCTTCCTTGGTCAACCCAGGAAAAACCCTGGGCAAAGCCTGCCCCCTGAGATGGACAAAGCCCTGCAGCAGGACAGGTCAGGAATGACTGGCTGGAAGCAGCACAAAAGACCTCAGGGCCCCAGGGACAACAGGCTGACCACACGGCATCAGTGACCCTGGGCAGTAAAGAAGCCCCCACCACATCCTTAGCTTACAAGCAAGGAAGCAGACAGCATTTCCATTGAGGCAACCTGCCCAGTCGCTATCAACCTGTATGCTGTTCCCAGCCTAAGTGTCTCATGTACAGGACAGAGACTGTACTGAAGTAAGTCCCATGGAGGCCACTGAGGTGATCTGGAGCTGGAGCCTGGTCTGTTCAGCCTGGGGAAGAACAGCATTGCTGTTCTTTATTCTAATTCCTTATTCTAAAGAATTATTATTCTTTATTCTAATTCGTTATTCTTAATTCTTCATTTCTAGCTGTTCTAATGAACATATGATAAAATAGTTTGAATATTCTAGATCAGTCTGTGATCATCATAATTATTATTCCTAAATAGACAAATATATATACATATTACGCAACACATCATCCAAAACAATGCCTAGTATGTTTTTCTTGTTAGTCATTTTCTTGTTAGTCATTGAAACACATTAATAGGATATGTCCCCATTTTATGGTATTGTTACCATAAAAGTCAGTCAAAGAAACTCTCTAAGACTCCATTTGGAGTTTTAGAAAGCAGGTATTTTTTAATTGCAGTGCTGGATGCACAAAGGATCGCACCACCTTGTGTGTTCCGAATTGTCCAAGTTACAGGGGCTATATAAAATCAAAACATATATATTCATTCCAATTCCAAAATAAAAATAAATATATATATATATCCACACTATTTATCAGAACTAATTAAAATAAGTATGCACATTTGTTTCTACTGGTGGTCTTTCAGGTTCTTCCTGTGTTCGTTTATAGGTCAATAGTCAATTTAGGCATGCATACTAAGCTGTCATTTACATGTCCAAAGACATATCCATACTATGAGTTCCTCACCTAATCTTTTCAGATATATCCTACAGGCTTGGGTCATTATTTACACATACAAAGTTTTTACACTTCTTTCTATCTAACTAAACCTAGTAAAGGTTTGGCCTATCTGTCCATAAAACATTTCAGATTTGGCTTTATTATTCTATCAGGTGTCAGGACATATAACCACATATCTTTCTGACTTGGTATCAGTACAGTCCATAATCACATGTAAATATATACATATATATATATAATTCCATGATTTGAGACAAGAGAATGCTAAGAAGTTTTCCTAACTTAATGAGTTTTCTGTCCCATAGACCAGATCTTTAGCACTCGTTTGTTGTTGAGATGATCACAAGGGAGGAGCACACAGAGTAACAGTATTAAAAAAATATCTTGTTCTTTAAAAGAATCTTTTCCTTTCTCCAGGTGTGACATTCCAGGTGTAATATTTTTTAGGTATGCAAATGAGGTATTTCATCACTAAGAGAGATAAATGCATTGATACTGAGTCAGAAGGACATATGGTTATCTCCCTGATAGGGTAATAGAACCAAATTTTAAATGTTTTATGTTTAGTTAGATAGAAGGAAGACTAGAAATTTTGTATGTCTGATGCTACGTTACTCAGTAATTAGTCAGCCTTATCTGTGAGACCATACAGAATTGTATCCCAAGACGGGGGAGGGGGGCAAGATAACCTAGGCCTGGAGGATGTGCCTGTAGAGAACAGGTGAAGAACTAGTTGTATTTACATCTTTGTATGTGTAAATGACTTAGCTTAGAATGTATGGCTAGGTTGGAACAAGAAGATAAGAAAGAAGGAGATGATCAGAGCATGTGCAAGAACCCGGTTCAAGCAGCAAACTCAGTGTAGAAGACTACCAACAATCACCAGAGACACCCAAAAGACCCGCAACAGAAGCAATTGCACATGCATCAGGGACATTTACATATTTTAAGAAGTTATGGGAAATAGTATGAATATGTTGATTATTTCTTGGAAATCTAATGAAGGTGTATGTTTTCATTTTATATAACCCCTGTAACTTTGACAGTTTGGCACGCACACTAGGTGAAGTGATCCCCTGTGCATCCAGAACTGCAATTAAAGAATACCTGCTTTCTAAAACTCCAAATGGAGTCTTAAGAGATTTTCTTTGACTGACTTATATGGTATCAATGAGATAAAACTTCAGGTATACAGCGCAAATATTTCTCAAAAAGTCTTTGTTTCTCCAGTATTTTTAATTCTTCAGTAATGATGATAGGCTGGGACATACTTACAACTAATGTATTATTGTTTTCGACAACAGAGAAAAATATTTGGTCTGTTAATTACAACAAAGCTAATTGTGAGATAAGAACAGACCTGCTTGTCTCTAGACTTTGAATTCTTCACAATTTTTTTCTCACAGACCTGCATGCTTGAAGTGAACCAGGACCTTAGACTTGGACATACAGATTCTGTAAATTAATATTGCAGAAAACAAATCATCAACCTCTTTGTATTAGAACTACATTTTTGTTTTTAAGTGGAAGCTTTTAAGTATTGGCTTGACTGGAAGCTGTGCCAAAAAAACAACAAAAAAAAAGGAACTTGGCAGTTGGGAATTAAGTGCAGCAGTAGCCATTATATTCCATTGTTCTGATTCTTTTTTTACTTTTCCTTTTAACGACTGTATTTCATTCATCTAGAACATTAATCCACAGATCAGCTGTTTTTATGAGTGATCTGATAAATCATCTTCTTCAATACACAAAAAAAATAATCAAAACCAACATTTTATGAAGTTAAATAACGAAGAAATATGCCTTATAGTAATACTTGATGTTTCCAACAGCTACCGTCACCTGTCAATATTTGGCAACCCTGGCATTCTGTTTTTTAATAGTTCTAGTGTACCTGGAACCTAAAAATAGTATTGATTGTAATATCTTCCATCTGTTCAAATTTTCTTTTCAGACTTCATAGGAAATAGATTTTGATAAATGTGTTTTTGCATCCCCAATATCACACCTCCATAAACTTAATAGAAGGAAGTAATGTTTATTGATATAACCAGTACGATACAGTAAGAGGAGTCATAAAATAGATATGTCTTTGTTGGATTTTGTGTTCCCAAGAGTGATTAGTTCCACTGTGTACACTTACAATTAATTCTGATTTTACTCCTCCCCTTAGGACTTGTGCTATGTTATTACTGCTTTGTTTTTTTCTTATGCTAAATGACAACAAAACATCAGACACTTATGATCTTATGGTGTCCTTTGAAAGATCATATATTGTGTAAAAACACATCCTTGTGTTATTCATAGTTTCGTACCCAGTGCACCTTGCCAAAAAGTATACAGAGTCAGAATCCACATGAAGGTCTTGTTTTTAATTAATTAATTCTGCAGAATTGGGTGCTTAGTGATCTTTTGCAAAGCAAGCACTTCTGACTTGAAGTAACATTATTTATACACAGCTAACTTGTGAAACTATTTCCCTAGCTACTTCTGATTGGTCGTTTTAGCTCACTTAGCTTATCTCCTATTGAGCATTTGTGTTAGAGAGGACCATCAGGGTGGGGGTGGGATGGAGGAATGAGCGCACCAAATCATACATTTCCATATATTTCCATAGGTGTGTGTTTTTTTAATATGGTAATGACCTTTAGTGAGCTATGGATCAGTTTAATAGTTACTATGGATCAGTCTGGAATCTTCTTTCACCTGTTTTCCCCCTTCTTGCTTTCACCCCTTATCTTTTGTTTTTTCTAGCTCAAGGCTACTGGTTTCCTTGTTTTCTTCAATTCAGGACTACAATTGCATTATCTTTAGTATAAATCACAGTTTTGCAAGGTTCGATTTAAGTGACTTTAATTTCAACTCTTTAAAAAGAATAGTCTCCTGTTCACCATGTGATATTTCAGTGCCCTCCTCCACTTCTCTTCTACCCACCTTCCCTTCCCTCCCTCACCATTTCTTCTTACCTAGAATGTTGTCACTTCAAACAGCTAAAACAAGTAATTGAACTGTTACATAGTTGACTAACTAGGATACTAGTGCCATGTTGGACTAGACTGTGTAGAAAATAATGGAGAATCCAAAATTTT